>NC_090248.1:58070068-58077568 GCF_037325665.1 Littorina saxatilis | reverse complement strand
CAAGCTCTGAAAATTAAATATATAAAAATTATTATCAAAATTAAATTGTCCAAATCAATTTAAAAACACTTTCATCTTATTCCTTGTCGGTTCCTGATTCCAAAAACATATAAATATGATATGTTTGGATTAAAAACACGCTCAGAAAGTTAAAACAAAGAGAGGTACAGAAAAGCGTGCTATCCTTCTTAGCGCAACTACTACCCCGCTCTTCTTGTCAATTTCACTGCCTTTGCCATGAGCGGTGGACTGACGATGCTACGAGTATACGGTCTTGCTGAAAAATGGCATTGCGTTCAGTTTCATTCTGTGAGTTCGACAGCTACTTGACTAAATATTGTATTTTCGCCTTACGCGACTTGTCTTTTGTTTTGCTGATCTGACGCTGTTTCCATTTGTATTACACGACATTACACGGGTAATTTTCACACCTTTCAACAAAAACAAAGTGCTGCATTTTTCATTCAGCTTTCTGTGTTGTGACACACCAACGAATATATAAACGCCTTTAGAAGATACACCATTGTCCTTAAAACGATATTTACAATGAAAATCTCGACCGGAACCCTTAATGTGTTTAAGTGAAAACCAAATTACAAAATTATGCGTGCATGACTCGAAGCAGAAACAAAGGGGTGAAATACTTCTGTGACCCCACCTATGTTAAGTGTACTAGAGTGCAAACAAAGTTTGATGTTTGAATGATGATACAGTGCAGATTATGTTGATATTCAGGCACAGAAAAGCAAAGTTAACTATTCAACCAGATGTCTGTTATTTCATAAACGTACGGCATAGGTTGTCATGGTTGCAGCTTGCTCAATAACAGCTATTGTCATCATTTTCACGAGTTTTCATTCACAAGCATCTGGGAAAAAAATGTCATGTTCCCCGGGGAATAAATGCCCAGTTACCGGCATAGTTACAGAAAGCAGGTTACATGGATATTCAAAACCAAACCCAATAGAAACGCTCGGGGGTTCATCGGCTCACAGGTAAGAGGGAAAACAAGAGAAAAGCGACTCACTCATCTTTGCTTTCTGCTATTCCTTGCTCTCGATTCGTCGCACGTTTAATCCACATATCTGCTAAGAGATGTCACGAACCGAGACAGTGCCGCAAACAAGCAACTCTTCGAAACAGCGGGGCAATCCCATCGCAAGCAAATGCAAAATGTAGGTCATTCTTTGCAATGAAACGCCGCTGTCGGCCCAAAGTCGAAGACGCGTACTGCTGGATTCACACACCATTCAGTTAGTCGGAACCTACAGAACTTTTCTTCCTCAAACCTGACATACTTGTCTCAACATGTCATCAAATTAATACACAGATCTCCTTGACTCGCTTTCACTTGTACTTGTAGCGCCTTCACTCTCGCGCCTGCCTTCAGTGATTGCAACAGCGTGGTGGGGCCCCAAAAACGGTATTTTCAAAACCAAACTCGCGTTTCAACTCATGGCTCCCTCTGTTGATGATGCAATTATTTTCGCGCTACCAAAATGATGACAAAAACGATGTTTGATGGGTTGTTGTCAGACAAGCTTTTTTTGTCGGTCCTCGGAGGGCATATCGACTTTTATTTCAATAAATATGAAACAAAAGACGATATGCTCCCCCTCGGACGACAAAAAAGCTGGTCTGTCAACAACCCATCAAACATCTTATATTGTCATCATTTTCACGAGTTTTCATTCACAAGCACCTGGGAAATAAATCTCATGTTCCCCGGGGAATAAATCCCCGGTTACCATAGTTGCAGGAAGCCCTATTACATGGATAATCAAAAGCAAACCCAATAGAAACGCTCGAGGATTCTTCGGCTCTTTTCATTGGCGTTTCCCCAGACCTAAACAGACGACACTGCTTCGCCAAGTTCCAAATACGAACTGGCAAACTGGCAAATGTAAACAAAAAACAAAACTACCTCATCAAAGGTCATACATTTATGCTTTATCGCAAACAAATGAAACCTATCGATATGTTTTATCTTCTCACAAAGTCATGGAGTGCGTGTATCTCTGTTTGGAGAAACACGAACGTATTGACCCCTGACACACACATTTTGACCCGTGCACAAGACGTTGTATCGATAAACTAAGCGCAAATAAAAAAAAAATAATAAAAAAGCAAAGAACATAGCAACAAGAAATGAAGACATCTGACAAAGCCGAGCAAGCAGAATGACAAGTCTCATGAAAAACAGAGAGGCAATGAGAAATAAAATCGCGATTATCTTTCCTTCGCGGCACGACGCAAATCGTTTGTGTCCTTTGGCCCAATTCGTGCAGTGCTGCACGAAGCAAATCTTCTGTGACCTTTGACTCAACGTAGCTTCAATATTCGATTACTAATATTTACCACTGAAAACCGAGGGGTGGAATACCGAGAGGGGCAGGGTGGTAGGGCGATGGTGAAATGTAATGAAGAGACACGTGTAGCAATAAGAGAAAACCGATTCTGCAATAACACAAACAAGAACAAAAAACCCAACACTGACCTATATGAATATTTAATCAATAATATGATCGTCTGCGTTGCAGGTGTGCAAGTGAAGGGTTGGGGGGGGGGGGGGTAACTTGATCATTAATTTGTGTGTGTCAGTGTTTGTGTTCATGGACTGATTGTGAGGGAGGGGGAGGGTGGGGTGGGGTGTGTTTCAGGTTTTGGTGTGGGTATGAAACGAGCAAAACAATACCCACACCACACAATCTTGGAGGCAAAAAACACTCGCCGTCGCATCATTTTGTCCGCACAATATTATATGCACCAACAACCGGAAAGAAAGGTGACAATGGAAAAAGACTCATCTTTGCTTCCTGCGATTCCTTGCCCCCGACTCGAACGTCGCACGATAATCCACATAACAGATCTGTTGTGAGATGGTCAACGCTGACTGTGCAAGCAAATCACCTCGTTTGAAATACGACAATCCCATCGCTCGAATGCAACATGTAGGCACTATCGTCTCAAAGGCGCTTACTGTTGGTTTCACACACCACTCTGTTGTCGGAACCTACAGAACTTCGCATCCTCAAACCTGACATACTTGTCTCAACATTATAAACTCAAATCACACCCAGTAAGTTGCTTTCGCACGCCAGCTTTGAACAACGTGCTGGGGCCCCGAACATGCATTATAATAACAGAACTCGCGTTTCAAACCATGGCTCCCTGTGTTGATTTTTCACTTAATGTTGAACCACCAAAATGATGACAAAAACGATGTTTGATGGTTTGTTGCCAGACCAGCTTTTTTGTCGGTCCTCGGGGGGCATATCGACTTTTGTTTCATATTTATTGACCGCGGCCTTCGGCCTTGGTCAATAAATATGAAACAAAAGACGATATGCTCCCATCGGACCGACAAAAAAGCTGGTCTGTCAACAACCCATCAAACATCTTATAATGTTCCCAAATTCGTATAAATATTTATCTTCGGGGGAGTGTACAAAGGCTTTTAGGGGGAACGTACTAAGCACAGAGACAGAATCTCGGGGGAGCGTATCAAATGCAAGTCAAAACAGTGATTTACTTTACGAACAACTTTTCAGTGCTGTTATGGTTGGTAAACACATTTAGCCTATCGAAACACAATTGAACACAGAATGAATGTATTCTAGCTGTACAACCACATAAAGCTTCGTTTGTCCATATTTTATGTTTTAAGTGGAATATTCGTCGGAAAACGCAGCTTTGATGCACATATTGATTATTTGCTCTTTAATCGGACCTAAAATTGACATTATAAAGCAGTCAGGGCTTAGATATAACCTTCGATGAGTAGATGCGACTAAAAAGTAAACATCCTAACTTTGTTAAGATACCTTTTATTTCATTTTTCATAGACATACCCGATGAGGCACGCATCGCAGCGACGAACAGGAAGCGGCAAGGGGGAGCGTACGAAGAATATTTGGATCGACGGCGTGATAAACACGGTCGATTTTTACACCCCCGGTATAGGGTTGTGTATAGGTTTCGGTCGATGTGTTTGTTTGTTTGTTTGTTTGTTTGTTTGTTTGTGTTCGCAAGTAGATCTCAAGAATGAACGGACCGATCGTCACCAAACTTGGTGAACAGGTTCTATACATTCCTGAGACGGTCCTTACAAAAATTGGGACCAGTCAAACACACGGCTAGGGAGTTATTGGTGGATTTTGGTTTTTTGGGGGGATCAACTACGGCATAACTCTTCCTTATCTTCTCCATGTTTTCAGCGTTTACCTCCCTTCCTTCGTATGGTGCACTATAGTATGAGGGGGCATCTTCGGATATTCCCGGCGTTCTGTTACTATTTTTAGAAGGTCACCGCAGTGTCCAGAACGTAAATTGGACCCGTAAATTATCTTCACTGTAAAAGTGCAAAGGTCGAATCAATTTATAGCCACGCGAAAAATACACTCTCATCTATCTCTATATATTTATACAATAGATATAGATATATATATATATATATATATATATATATATACGGCTTCTCTGTGTGTGTGTGTGTGTTTGAGTGTGTCTGTAGAAAACACCTGTGTATTGCACAGTTCTGTTTGTGATGTGGTACCTAGGGCGTCGTCGAATCATGTTCGTGCTGTTCCCATTCCACGAGTCTGGAAGGGACCTAAGCTTGACGGGTCCATGGTTCGAAGCCGGCGTACAGTGCGCCACTCAAGCCGGGTATTCGGCTCTACTTGCTACCCGGCGAAGCGGCAGATACACCCCGGACAAAATCTGGTCGATGAGATATTTCAATACCTGCTCTCAGCGCGCAGCGCAAACCGATTTTGGTTTTTTTTTCTCGGGATCTTTTGTTTTCTGTATGCGGTCAGTAGGTGTTACAGAAAGAGTTATATTGATTTGTCTTTTTCTCCGCCTGTCTCTTTGTCCACTCAATCAACTTATTTTAACCACACTTGTTAGCAGTGCCTTCTCAGTTGGTGGCAGTGAGAATGGTAAGGACGGGGGTGTTTTTCCTAACTCGGAGGAATTTCTTGTTTTAACTGGGCCCTTCTGTTTTTGTCCGGTCGATTTTGAGGGTACCCTTATTTGAGCGGCGGCCACGTGATCCCTGTAAAAGAAATCTGGAATCCGAAAGGTTATCCGGATAGTGAATGAAATACCCTTAACTGCCATAGAAAGTGTGAATTAAAAAACATGGGAATTAATGCTTTAATTTGAGTGCAAAATTTGTCGCAATAATGTTTCCGCGAAGTTTATTATAATCTTATACACCCGTGAATGGTAACCTGCACCGTGCTGAACTCTACTAATGCGAGCCCTCGACTTTTTCCTTACACCTGTTACAAGAAAAGATCCTGCCCTGCCACACGGAAGTTTTCTGTTTCCTCTTCTCGTTAAAGTGCTAGCTATCTAGCGACAGCTCTTTATTGTGTAGTTTTGATATTACTTGTTAAATTGTATCATCATCATAGTTGTATTTTTGAAGTGTGCGTGTGCGTGCATGTGCGTGCCTGCGTGTGCGTGCGTGTATGTGTGTGTGTTCCAACTGTACAATGTGATAAAACCAGTTCAAACAAAAACGGTGTTTCTTGAAACTCAGGAAAAAGAAGCCTTTCTTCTTTGAAGTGATGAGAAAAACAGTGCTCAAAGCTTCTTCGGGTATTGTAGTGAACATAATATGACACTTCTTCGGGTATTGTAGTGAACATATGACACTTCTTCGGGTATTGTAGTGAACATATGACACTTCTTCGGGTATTGTAGTGAACATATGACACTTCTTCGGGTATTGTAGTGAACATATGACACTTCTTCGGGTATTGTAGTGAACATATGACACTTCTTCGGGTATTGTAGTGAACATAATTATGACACTTCTTCGGGTATTGTAGTGAACATATGACACTTCTTCGGGTATTGTAGTGAACATATGACACTTATTTCAATTTCCAAGAATTGTTTTTGTTTGGACTGGTTCAATGGCAGAGATGGCTCGGAAGATTCGTTTCTTTGAATAGCTTTTCAATTTTTGTTTCAAGGTTCTTGATAAAACTCCTCAGAAAAAAAGTGTTTTTGTCCAAACATGATTTACAATTGTACCTGGAGTACATCTCGTACGTAGACATGAGACTCTAAAAGTTTCAAAGCAACTCAACCGGTTCTTACTAAATTACAGCGCTTTTTGTCATGGTACCCCTCAACATTGACTTAAAAAACCTTCCCTTTTTACATTTAGTCAAGTTTTGACTAAATGTTTTAACATAGAGGGGGAATCGAGACGAGGGTCGTGGTGTATGGGTGTGTGTGTGTCTGTGTGTGTGTGTAGAGCGATTCAGACTAAACTACTGGACCGATCTTTATGAAATTTGACATGAGAGTTCCTGGGAATGATATCCCCGGATGTTTTTTCTTTTTTTCGATAAATGTCTTTGATGACGTCATATCCGGCTTTTTGTAAAAGTTGAGGCGGCACTGTCACACCCTCATTTTTCAATCAAATTGATTGAAATTTTGGCCAAGCAATCTTCGACGAAGGCCGGACTTCGGTATTGCATTTCAGCATGGAGGCTTACAAATTAATTAATGACTTTGGTCATTAAAAATCTGAAAATTCTAAACAAAATTTTTTTTTTATAAAACGATCCAAATTTACGTTCATCTTATTTTTTATCATTTGCTGATTCCAAAAACATATAGATATGTTATATTTGGATTAAAAACAAGCTCTGAAAATTAGAAATATAAAAATCATTATTAAAATTAAATTTCCGAAATCGTTTAAAAAACTATTTCATCTTATTCCTTGTCGGTTCCTGATTCCAAAAACATATAGATATGATATGTTTGGATTAAAAACACGCTCAGAAAGTTAAAACGAAGAGAGGTACAGTAAAGCGTGCTATGAAGCACAGCGCAGCCGCTACAGCGCCAAACAGGCTCGTCACTTTCACTGCCTTTTGCATTAGCGGCGGACTACGTTCACTTTCATTCTGTGAGTTCCACAGCTTGACTAAATGTAGTAATTTCGCCTTACGCGACTTGTTAACCGCTCATGCGATCGATACTTGCATCAGTAGGACTGGGTGGCCGAGTGGTAACGCACTTGCGCTCGGAAGCGAGAGGTTGCGAGTTCGACCCTGGGTCAGGGCGTTAGCAATTTTCTCCCCCCTTTCCTAACCTAGGTGGTGGGTTCAAGTGCTAGTCTTTCGGCTGAGACGAAAAACCGAGGTCCCTTCGTGTACACTACATTGGGGCAAGATCCCACGAATGACAAAATGGCCTTTCCTGGCAAAAGTGT
The DNA here is from genome assembly GCF_037325665.1 of Littorina saxatilis. NCBI lineage: Eukaryota > Metazoa > Mollusca > Gastropoda > Littorinimorpha > Littorinidae > Littorina > Littorina saxatilis. The sequence continues at coordinate 58,070,319 of NC_090248.1, read as the reverse complement.
ATAGGCATAGATAAAAAATGTCCACCAAAATACCCGTGTGACTTGGAATAATAGGCCGTGAAAAGTAGGATATGCGCCGAAATGGCTGCGATCTGCTGGTCGATGTGAATGCGTGATGTATTGTGTAAAAAGTTCCATCTCACACGGCATAAATAGATCCCTGCGCCTTGAGTCCGAGTCTGGAGATACGCGCGCGATGTAAGACTTCATATAACAGTAGGAATGCCATCGCACAAGAAATACACAAGATA
>NC_090248.1:58015068-58065068 GCF_037325665.1 Littorina saxatilis | reverse complement strand
AGAGAGAGAGAGAGAGAGAGAGAGTGAGAGAGAGAGAGAGAGAAAAGAGAGAGAGAGAGAGAGAGAGAGAGAGAGAGAGAGAGAGAGAGAGAGAGAGAGAGAGAGAGAGAGAGAGAGAGAGACGAGTAGACATATCGATTTTGCTTTCACTTTACATGTTTATCTGTTCGAAACGGCCGGACTGTCCAATACATTCCTGCACTGTTAAAAATATTTTTTTGTTAATTTTTGTTTGCAAGGAGGGGTTTCCATGAAGTAGAATATCTGTGTGTATGAGGTTGTTGGTTAGTTTGTTGATTGTGTTGTTTCTTGCAGCTAAGTGTAAACGGCATTCTAGTAAGAAGTGTGTTGCAGTTTCTGTTCCATCACCACAGTCGCATACGCTGTTTTCCGCAAGGTGTCGCTCAACTAAGTCTTTCTTTAGATCACTAATATTAAGTCTCATTTTTGTGTGGATTATTTGTGTTTGTCGACTGCCACTGTAGAAGTAAACGGAAATTTGTGTGTCGTCTTTTGTTAAATAATGTTTAAATTCCCCGAGGGAGTCGGTTAACTGTATTTGTTCAGGTAGCTGGTTCCAGAGTACTGTTGTCGAAGGAAAAAAGGATGTTTTGTACGTTTCTGTTCGATGTGGGGGTATACTTCGTTCTAAGGGGCGGCGTCTGTGGTAGGGGTTGTTGGCTGCTACGAGAGGTGGGAGTGCTGCTTGTAGGTATGGGGGGGTCTTGTCGTGAATAATTTTATGGAACATTGTTAGTTTATGACGGTTACGCCTTTCAGATAATGATTGGAGTCCAGATTCTCCGTAAAGCTTAAAGTGACTAGTTCCGCGGACAGCTCCGATGATTGTTCGTATTGCATCTAGGTTTAACTTTTCGAGTTCATCTGTTAGGGTTTTGCTACAATTGTCCCATATTATGTCGCAATAATCAAAGTGTGGTAGAATGAAGGATTTAAACATAATTTCCAATGATTTTCGACTCAGTCTATATTTGTATGTACGCAAGCAAGCTACAAGAGTTCTGCACTTTGCAACAAGAGATTTTATATGTTCATCCCATTTACAGTTGTTTTGTATTATTATTCCTAAGTGTTTGTGATTTTGGGAACTTTCAAGGATGGTATTGCCAAAGTTTAGATCTGCGATATCAGGGGTTCTTTGTGTACAAAAGTTCACCAATTCAGTTTTTTGCATGGTTAAATGCTACCTTCCATGTTTCTGCCCAATTTACAATTTTTTCAAGATCTGAGTTTAAAATTTCGGCACGGATGTTGTGATTGGCTAAAGACAAGTACATGCTAGTGTCGTCAGCAAAAAGCTTAATCGTAGATTCTATATCACGTACAATGTCGTTTACATAAATTAGGAAGAGCAAAGGTCCAAGCACTGAACCTTGAGGAACTCCCGCTACTACTGGAAGATAAGTTGATTTACTGCCTTTTAATACAACTGCTTGCTTTCGATCTGTTAGGTAGTCTGTAAACCAGTTTAATAATGGCCCATTAATTCCAGCGGCTTCGAGTTTATGCAATAAGCCCCGGTGCCAAACTCTATCGAATGCTTTGGATATATCAAAGAAGATTGCTTGGGTAGTTATTCTATTATCGAGTGATTTGCATATGTCATTGTATATTGTAAGAAGCTGGTAAACAGTTGAGTCTCCAGGGATGAAACCGGACTGCGACTCTGTAATGATATTGTTTTGTGTTAAGTAGTCAAAGACATGAATTTGTATACATTTCTCTAGTGTTTTGCCAACACAGCTTAGGAGGGAGATTGGACGATAATTACTACATGTATCTTTGTTTCCCTTTTTATGAACTGGTGAAACGTGGGCTATTTTCCAAACTGACGGAAAAAGTCCTTCACGTAAAGACCGATTAAACAGTGCAGTTAGGCAGTGGGCACTTAATTGGTCTTGTGCTTGCGTGTACACAGGAAAGGGGATCAGGCACTAGTAGGTCTGCACTTAGGTTGCTCTTGGACATCGGAAAAATCTGCCCCCTTAACCCCCCCCAGACGCGGTCGGGATCAACTTTCTGCATGGGAGGCCGGCATCTTAACCGCTGGGCTAGCACGTCTGTTTTCCGATACTGGTTATAGTAGGATCAGGCTATCGGAGATACACAGAATGGTTTGTGTGGTTTGCAAATCATTGATTACGGTATCCTAATCATTGATTTGCAGAGTAAGCGGAAGGCTTCATAAAACAATTTCCATTGATAAGTTCGTACATTCTATCAAAATCAGGTTGCCAGAGGCATTTACAGTTCTGAAGTCGTTTACCTTAAATTGAATCCATGCCGTCTGCCGAGCGTGTCGCATAGCGTTTGCTGGACTGAGTCTACCATTTGCCGATTAAACCTACTCTAGAATATTTTACCTTTGCAATATTTGAATACATACATGAGAAAGTGTAACTTTTTTTAATCTATGTGTTATCCTCAGTGAAACAGGAAGAGCCGCCATCTGTGTCCATTGGCGCCATCATTGGAGGAGTGGTTGGATCCCTGGGGGTGGTGACGTTCATCGTTCTTGTCGTCATCGTGTACAGGTATGAATCACAGAGCTACATACACGCACCTGTCTTCTTGTCAAACCTAGTCATTCAGAGTCAGTGAAATGTAGAAAATGTTCTTCGGCCATCCTACCAGTTGTGTTCCCACCAGTGGTACATATCAAACAGACCATCCATTGTTAATACCTGCTATTCAGACTTGGTCGTGTGACAGACGAGATTACGTTGATTGTCTAACGAAGCCGTCAGTCTGAGTTAGACATCAGCTAATCGAGTGTGGAAGAAAACTCTGTCACACGACCAAGTCTGAATAGCATTTATGTCTCCCAGTTTCAACAAAGGAGAGAACAAACACGTGTTGCGTACTCTCGCTTGACAAGGCTAAACACAGGAGCAGCCATTGCGGAGATATTTACTTTTTGATGGAAGTAACTGAACAACTATGAATGACGTCTCGGTATGTGTGAATGACGTCACAGTCACCGTCACAGTCTGTATATTTTGAAGCATCGCATTCTTTATGACGTCTTTCTGTATCTGCATGCGCGAAATGTTTGTTCTTTTCGGTTTGTTTGTCTTATCTGTTCACAACTCTGTCCTTCATAATTTAGACTGACAGGCCCCATGAGCGAGCCGATTTGCAATGGCAGCTAAACTCGCGTATGAAAACGGTACTGTCGGGTGGGATGTCGTTTGCAGTATTCTCGGTGTTGTCGAATTTTTGAAGAAAAGAAACGATAAAAACTGGAGAAATGAAAGCAATGTGTGCACTTTTGGGCTTTTGGGGGGACGATTGTGAGTTTGATTCCGTTCTTGCCATGCTCCAAAGCGTGTAACATACAATCTTGCACACGTTTGCTTGAGTAGTGGCAAAGAAGGAAAGCGCGTGACATTCCTTCTTAATAGATACTTCCGCGAGTGATTGCTGTTGTCAACCAGGCGGATTTTGTTTATCATTTTCAAAGAACAATGACGTATGATTACAGTCTAAGATAAACAGAAGTGAAACAATACATTGAAATTACGCCGCTGTTTATGTCATTGGACAAATAACGTTTGATGCAGACGTCTTGGGCGTGCGGGCAGACGTCCTTCAGCCGGACGTGGTGACGAACACGACTGCAGCGGGCTGATCGCTACTGGACACAATGCAGGCTCCGGACACAGGGGTCGCCAGGCTGCAATACAACTCAATCACATGGGGCTTGACCTTAACAACCCTGGGCATGAGTATGAAATGTTTGTCTTTTTCTGACTTCAAAAATCCCAAAACAAATAGACTGCCAACGTTCCAAAATTCAGAAGAAAAAAAAACAAGAAAGGTTTGTGATTGGAACGTTATATTTATTAAAATGATAAATAAACATCGCTTTGTTTTGTCATAAATATAACTACAGATATAATGTTCCAATAACATTACTTTCTTGTTTTTTTATTCAGATTTTTTTTCTGACTTTGCTCTGTCTTGTCTTGCATTCGCTTTTATTCGCTTGCGGCTTCGTGGAAGGCGGAAGAAAAAATCAGCCAGATAAGTTTTCGTTATTAATTGTTTGTCTGTCCACTTAAAAGACCGTTGGGTCGACATATTTGTGAATGTATTGTTTTGTCAATAACAAACGTTCCAACAACCTACCTTTCTTGTTTTTTGGAACGTTGGCAGTCTCTTTGTTTTTGGATTTGTTGTTGTTGAAGTTTAGTTAAGAGCTCCAGTTAAGCCTGTCTTGACCTGTCCACGTGTCCATCCGCATCAGCCGAGACAGCAAGCAACATTAAATGTTAGTCTTGTCTATTCGTGGACTGTTGTTGATGTAGTTCGTTTTAGAGCTTCTCTGAGATCACATCGTGGTTAAGTATGGGTCATTCTATATCACAGCGCTTTGAGCAGGGTTAAACCCTGGATACATGCGCTATATAAATATTATGCATTATTATTTAAGTTATTGAGACATCCCAGTGCACAAAGGGATTTATAGAGCAAATCGAGAAAATTCCTTATTGAACGAAGCGCATAGCGCTGAGTTCAATAATCATTTTCGAGATTTGCTCTATAAATCCCTTAGTGCACTGGGATTGTTTCAATAACGATATTGTCAGTACAGCCAGAGAAAAAAGAAGATTCAAAACGCACATTTTGCTACGCGCATTTGGATAGGCGTAACTTAACTGTGTGGTGAGGTTTGTGTCAGATCTACTTTTGTGTGGGCTGTCTCAAGTGTGTCGTGCTTTCGTCACACGCAAACTCTTGTTTTAATTTCTGTTGGTAAATTCCAGAGTAGCGTTAAGCTAAAAAGTGATGATCTTTCATACAGACTTCATTTAAACTCGGAGAAAGGACTGTGCTCTTAGTTATTTGCGATTCGAAACCTTCATCGAGCTTCGACAGATTGACTGTGCAGAGTGTTTCCCCTTGAATTGGCTCCAAGGCCACGGTTAGCACATTTTCAAAGTAAATGTGGTATGTTTCTCGTGTTGTATCTTCACTCATCGGGGAGTCTGGTACTATATATGAACGGTAAGAATGCTCTGAACTCTACACGTATTAATCAATCAATCAATCAATGAGTCTTATATCGCGCATATTCCGTGGGTACAGTTCTAGGCGCTCTGCAGTGATGCCGTGTGAGATGAAATTTTATACGGCCAGTAGATTGCAGCCATTTCGGCGCATATTTACCTTTCACGGCCTATTATTCCAAGTCACACGGGTATAGGTAGACAATGATTAACTGTGCCTAAGCAATTTTGCCAGGAAAGACCCTTTTGTCAATCGTGGGATTTTTAACGTGCACACCCAATGTAGTGTACACGGGGGGAGGTTCGGACACCGAAGAGAGTCTGCACACAAAGTTGACTCTGTGAAATAAATTTCCGCCGAACCTGGGATCGAACTCACGCTGACAGCGGCCAACTGAATACAAATCCAGCGCGCTACCAACTGAGCTATATCCCCATCGTTTGTTTGTTCACATTTGCCCAACATGTTAATTTGCTGCGGGGTTTATGTCGTCTGCTAGGCGGCTAGGGCAATCGAACCACTGAACTGCAGTCTCATTTCAAAAACAAAAATTGCCCGTCTGCACGCATGAGGCAGGCTGGTAATAAGTTTTATACATGGTAAGAACGTTCTAAACCATACACGTTTTCGATTCCGATTGTTGTTGCCTTGAAAAAATAATTCGGAAACCATTCTTACTGAACTGATGCAGTCGTATTTCAGTGTAGTCTACTATAACAGAGTCGACTTTCAAATGCTGGTCTAGCTGGTACGTTATCGGAATAACACTTGTGTTTTCTGTTTGCTGCTGGGAATTTTATACTAACTCATCATTTGGTAATGTGGTTAATTAGCTACATGCCACAAACACGGCATATGAGAAGAATCTGTGCAAGTCAAAACGAGAAGAGACCATTGTGGAAGAGACACAGCCGCTTCTATTTTTAGATCAGTGGGATTCACTGTGGCACAGGCGCCTGCGATCTGTCAGAAAAAAACCACTTCTGCTTTGAACCGCAGGAAATGTATGTTTATTTTTTGGTAAAGTGGAGAATATAAGCTACATGTCATTAATTAATTCTGAGGATGAGAGTACAGTCTCGCTTTGGCAAAGGGCGTAAGAATACGCTCTGTGGAAAAGTTAGCGCACTCCAAGAGTGCGCTAACAGATTTAAGCGCATCGCCATTAGCCAATCAACTGGTTCACATCAGTCATGTGACACCAGTACTTACTGACAATTATTATTATTATTATTCTGGGAAGGATCGTTAATATGAAACGGTGCACTTTTACACTACTTTGTTTACGGAACATACATGTATTTCCTCTGGCAGGAAGAAACAATGGAAGAAAGAAACAGGAAGATTTCAATAAATTCTCTTTTTTTTCCAGTGGAAAAATTCAAAGACCTGTCAGCGACTATGACGTCATTGGCGAAGAAAATCCCAACATAGCGAAGTATCTGGCGGAAAGACCGCCTGCCCGTAAACTCCGTGATGACCCAGCCCCCTGCAACCCCTACGACATCATTGACACCTGTCACGCACCGGGACCTCTCGACTGTACGACGTTGGCAGATGAACACGCTGATGAAGTGAGCCATCCGGACTATCTGTCGCCTTGCTCGCCACGTAAGGAAAATGAAGAAGACAGCGAACCGGACTATCTGACTCCCTGCTCCAGCCATGACAACTTTGATAAAGTAATCCATTCGGACCAACTGACTCCATGCTTTGGACTTAACGACTCGGATAAAGTGAACCATTCGGACTATCTGACTCTATGCTTTGGACTTAACGACTCGGATAAAGTGAACCATTCGGACTATCTGACTCCGTGTCCAAAACTTGATATCTGATAAATCGAACCATTCTGACTATCTGACTCCATGCTTTGGACTTTTTTTATTTTATTTTTTTTTTAACCTCAGTTGCATGCAGGTTTGCTACTACAATTATTTTTTGGCTTTTTTTGTTTTTTTGTGGGTTTTTTGTGTGTGGCTTGAAGCAAACCTTCTTCATAGGTCTTTTCTTTTCTCTGTCAAATGTGTACATTTTTAAATCAACAAACTTTATCAGTAAACTAATATGTTTAAATAAATAAATAAATAAAAATAATCATAACATAAATTTATTCCTAATGTCCAGCTCAGTTCCCTTTTTTTTCTTTTTTTTTCCTTCTCCCTCTTTCTTTTTTCTTTTTCCTTACATTTTTAAATCAACAGCTTAAAGATAGGGTTTGAGAAAAAAAAACCCACACACACACACATTTAAATTTACTTCTTTTGCCCTAATCTTTTCACCTCTATCATGGACAAATACCAACAATGGACAATTTTATTAAAATATTTTACAATTACCATTATTCTCAGTCTATATGTGTCGCAAATCTAACTCTGAATTAAACATGCACACAATTTCTATTGGTTTCCCGTATTTGAATTTTCCCACACACATTTTTGCCACAATAATAAGTAAATTGATATAGTTTACTAAATTGTTTAACATACCAGATGTTTTCATGTATCCTAACAGTGCTGTTTGAACATCAATTTTTATATTAACATTATATTGCTGAAATACCTTATTGGTTATTCTTTCCCAAATTGGATGTATAGCAGAACATTCATAAAAGAAATGTTCCACAAAATCAATCTTATCTGGACAGAATGAGCATTTGTTATTCATTCTAATTCCCATTTTACACAGCAAAATATTAGTCGGATATATGTTATGCAGTATCTTCCAGTGCAATTCTCTCAGTCTTGATTCTTTAGATACATTCCTTACGATGAGCCAATGCCATTTAGTTATTTCTATATTAAACTTATGCATCCAGAAATTCAGACAACAAGGGTTGTGTTCAGTTTTACTTATTAAATGTAATCTATAAGAACGTGCTGTAAATAACTCTTTATGGTCGAAAAGCAGAACATTGTTTTCATTGGATTGCATGAGCATATACGCCGGATATCTTTTCATAAACGAGGTAACAGCAGTCTTTACCACATTATACTCTAACATCAGTAAAGGATAAGTACCCACTTTCACTTTAATCTGTTCTAGGGATAACAGCCTGTTATTAACACATATATCACCAACTAATGCGATCCCACATTTAGTCCATTTCTTAAAAAATAACACATTATTTCGATACATAATGTTTTTATTATTCCAGACTGTTACCAACAGTGGGTTCTCTATTTCTGTGTGGGTGTTATTCTCTGTCCAGACTTTTAGGGCCTCCTCCCAAAAAGGGGCCAAATTAACATGTTCTTTTTTTAAATTGCTTCCATTTTACTTTGGCATGAAAACAAGTCAGGTCTCTACCCAGTTGAGAAAACTGCGCTATTGGGATGAATGACCATTTTTCCGTATCAGTAGCCGTATGTAGCTTTCTTATCCATTCCAGCAGAAACGAATGCTGCATAATTTTAATGTCGGGCATACACAACCCTCCTTTTTCAAAATCAGCTTTTAACACACACCTTTTAACTTTTTCAAATGCTTTTTTGTTGGTAGTTTTTCTTTTCCACAAAAAGTGGTACAACATTGTGGTAACTCTGTTTAACACCTTCTCTGATAAATTAATTACTCTCATTACGTAAACTAATTGTGGAACGAGAAAACTATTTATAATACAAATTTTGCCTAAATATCCAAGATTCCTTCTATGCCACGTGCTTATGACTCGGCTCATGTTTTCAATACGGCTTTCCCCGTTTTCTGAGAGGTTTGATGCGGGTACACTATTACAGAAAAATATACCCAATAGCTTTATTTTATTTTTCCAATTTAAGTCAAAACATAACTCACCCCTCGCTATGCTCGATCCCAACCACATTGCTTCTGTCTTTCTTGTATTTATCTCAAGACCGGAGATACTTGCAAACTGTTTTAAAATGTCTAAAGCAAGTTTAATATCGTCTCTGTCTCGTAAAAACAGTGTCACGTCATCCGCATATAGCGATATTTTCAACAATGCATAGATATCTTCACTTTTATTCATTGGTATACCATGAACTCCGTTTTTCCCTCTCATTTTAATGGCTAATAATTCAATACCGAGTATGAAGGCCAAAGGAGAAAAACAGCATCCCTGTCTAATCCCTCCTTCTATCCTAATTTCTTCGCTAAGCCACCCACCGTATCCAATGCAGCTCCAGCTTTCTTTCATTAATATCTCTACGCATCTGACAAATTCGTTGCCAAACCCAAACTTGGAAAACACATACGTCATGTACTCTTGCGATATCGAATCAAAAGCTTTCTTAAAATCAACAGCAAGCATGGCTCCAGGTATATTATTTTGTTGAGCACTGTATACCACGTCGTCAACCATTCTCAGTAGGGACGCTATGTCCCGCCCCTTTAAAAAAGCAACCTGGTCAGGCTGTATGATGCTGTCAACTACACTTTGCATTCTTAACGCTAAACATTTAGCCAACACTTTATAGTCAGCATTTGTTAACGTGATTGGCCTCCAGTTATTCAAATTTTCTCTTGGGAGTTCTTTTCCTTTGTGTATTAAGGTTATTACTCCTGCGGATTGAGAATATGATAGGTTCCCTTTCTCAAATGCATAATTATACGAATTCACAATAACATTTTTCAATTTCACCCAAAAACATTTATAAAATTCCACCGTTAATCCATCTAATCCTGGTGTCGAGCCGTTATTTAATGTCATCAGGGCTCTAGCCGCTTCTTCTACTGTAATTAGTCCTTCACAACTATCTCTCTCTAAATCATTTAATTGAGGTACTTCATCTCCCTCAATAAACGTATCAACTCTTCCAAAAAGACCTTCTTTCGGAACTTTTTTCTTATAACATTTCAAAAAATGCTCTCTCTGAGCTTCTCTGTTTTCCAAGTTTGGGTTTGGTGCATATACGTTAGTCCGTTAGTACATTTCCGTCTTCTGTGGTCAAAACACTCATAACCTTCGAATTCCCTCTACTCTTTTCTAAATCAAGAAAAAACTTCGTATATTTTTCCCCTTCTGCAATCTATTTTATTTGCGATCTAATCATGGCACTTTTTGTTCTAATCTGTTCATGTATTTCTAACTGTAAACGAATCTTGTGTCGTCTTTTCTGCAATAATTCATTCAAAGGTTCATGACTTAGTTTCAAATCACAATCGTTTAATTCTGTATATAGACTTAGTTTATCATTTTTTCTTTTCATTGCTTTACTTTTACTATATTCTATACTCTCATCTCGTATTTGTCTCTTCAGCAATTCCCATTTTAACTGGACATCCGTTTGTTCTTGCTCACGCATAAACTCTTCTATAGCCGAATTCATAAATTGTACATATTGCAGATCATGTAATAACTCATTATTAAACTTCCAAAATCCAGGACCTCTGGCAACCTCTGAGCACTGTATTACTGTATAGACGCATCTGTGATCGGAGTATGGAACCGAAAACATATTACATTCTTGACAATTGTTTACAATTCCATCACTTATAAAAATATAATCAATTCTTCTCGCCACCCAGTCAGAGTTCCTTGACCAGGAAAACTTCTGCATTAGATAACCTCCATGCATCATTTAATGTACAGGAATGTATAAACGTATTAAACGCTGTAATTTCTTTCTGTGCATGTGCTGCACCACTTACAATATCCAATTCATTATTTACTACACTGTTAAAATCTCCACAAACCATAACTTTCTCAACGAGCGACCCAGCCACTTCTCTTTGTAACTCGTTAAAAAATTCTATTTTCTCAACTACTGGGTTTGGTGCATATACGTTATAGATTGAGATATCACCACTGTCCGTTTTAACAGTCACAGCCAGCACTCTCTTTTTTTAATAATAGGAACAACTGAATACGGTAGTCCCTTTCTCACCAAAATCACTTGTCCTAGGCTATGGTTTGTTCCTTCTGAAAAAAAGATTTCTCCACCCCAGTCTAATTTCCACGTGGAACTAACATCTTGTGAAATATAGGTCTCCTGTAAACATATAATGTCAAACTTTTTCTCTTTAAATAGTCGAATAAGACCTTTTCTTTTCTTTGTATTTCTCATTCCATGAACATTCAAGGATGCCACTTTTAAATCAGCCATAATCGTTGAGAATAGGGGTAAGTCCGTGAAACATGCTGAGCCGTCAAGGTACGGTAGGAAAGGTGGGCGAGTCCTCAGTCGCCCTTCTCATTCGTCATCCCCTCGTCGAAATAATCCTCTATGGAGTCTTTGTACTCGGTCTCTTTGCTTCTTGTCTCCGAGGTCTCAGAAGCTAGTTTCCGCTTTGGACTTATTGACTCGGATAAAGTGAACCATTCTGACTATCTGACTCCATGCTTTGGACTTATCGACTCGGATAAAGTGAACAATTCGGACTATCTGACTCCATGCTTTGGACTTATCGACTCGGATAAAGTGAACCATTCGGACTATCTGACTCCATGCTTTGGACTTATCGACTCGGATAAAGTGAACCATTCGGACTATCTGACTCCATGCTTTGGACTTATCGACTCGGATAAAGTGAACCATTCGGACTATCTGACTCCATGCTTTGGACTTATCGACTCGGATAAAGTGAACCATTCGGACTATCTGACTCCATGCTTTGGACTTATCGACTCGGATAAAGTGAACAATTCGGACTATCTGACTCCATGCTTTGGACTTATCGACTCGGATAAAGTGAACCATTCGGACTATCTGACTCCATGCGTTGGACTTAACGACTCGGATAAAGTGAACCATTTGGACTACCTGACCCCATGCCCCCGTCATGACAAGTCTGACGAACGGAACCATTTGGACTATCTGATCCCCCAGATTTAGATTTGAGAAATCTAACCCCGCCATTTGGATCACTGCTCGAATCGTGTGGTTTTCAATTGGTGGGTTTTAATGGCCGAAGAAGACTGAAGCTAAAAACTTTACCTTAAAATTTGAATCAAAACGGCTGCTGTCACAAGAAAGCCACAATTCATACTCTCCACCCGCGTTCCACCCCAGCCACAATGGTTGCGTGGACCAAGACATAAAAAGATAACTCTATTTCTTCATTACAGAAATCGCCAAAACATGTGTTTTTTAAAAAAGATTGAGAAAATTCAGATGAAAACAATATGTGAGACAAGATGGACAAACAGTTCATCGCAAAAGAAGGTGTGAATGTACACTAGAACTCAAGGGTGCATACGATTTTGTTACATCTCAAAATGCTAATTTGTTTGTGAAAACAGCAAATTGACCTTCTTGAAAATCTGTTCTTTCTGATCTCTACATCGTGTACCAATTCCGTCTTTACAATCCAGATATATTGGAAGTTCCACAATTTCAAGCAAATACAAAAAATAATAAATATGTTCAAACAATGCCGTGCCTATTCATTGAGAAAAAAAACACCGTTGTAAATTTTGTCATATATTTGCATATGTATCACGCTATTTTGAATACTATTACTTGAAGGTCCATATGGTATCAAAGGTCAAATTGTATCTCAAACTCTCTTCACTTTTTTAACAGATACTCTTACTTGTTGTAGCTTTGGGATATCTATTCAATACTTGAACCTGTCATTATATATTTAAGTAATGCTTAATGTTCAAATTACACTTCATATGCTTCTGTGTGTGTGTGTGTGTGTGTGTGTGTGTGTGTGTGTGTGTGTGTGTGTGTGTGTGTGTGTGTGTGTGTGTGTGTGTGTGTGTAATATATATAGTTGCTTATATTGATGTGTTTCATAATGTGTGTATATTGTTAGCTACACCGTAATTTCACATTTTGTGATAATACAGAATTATTGTATTGCAATGTCCAAACAATGTTTTTCCTTGTAAGATAAAAAATAACCTTTTCTTCAAATTTCTCTTTGTCTGGGCCGTTTCTTGATGTGATCGTTGTGTATGGACAGTGTCGCTCTCCCTCGCTGCGTGTGTAAATCAGGTTACCCGGTACCCACGTTTGGTTTCAACCGTGTCTTATTCACATCCATCATTTACAACACTATGAAATCCAGTATACAACAAAGGGGCACAAAAAGATAAACTGATGAGTGTGCTCTAAGAGTAACGACATCATAGTCAAGTGGCGGACTAATTTGTGAAGTAATAATAATCAAATAAAACAAAACTTCTTCTTCTTCTTCTGCGTTCGTGGGCTGAAACTCCCACGTACACTACGTGTTTTTTGCACGAGTGGAATTTTACGTGTATGACCGTTTTTACCCCGCCATTTAGGCAGCCATACGCCGCTTTCGGGGGAAGCATGCTGGGTATTTTCGTGTTTCTATAACCCACCGAACTCTGACATGGATTACAGGATCTTTTTCGTGCGCACTTGGACTTGTGCTTGCGTGTACACACGGGGGTGTTCAGACACCGAGGAGAATCTGCACACAAAGTTGACAGAAATAAATCTCTCGCCGAACGTGGGGACGAACTCACGCTGACAGCGGCCGACTGGATACAAATCCAGCGCGCTACCGACTGAGCTATATCCCCGCCCAAAAAACAAAACAAAAACCTATTTGAGCATTATATACAGGGGAGTGGGGGCGACACACACGCACGCACGCACGCACGCACGCACGCAAAAACACACACACACACACACACACACACACACGCACCAGGGCCGGATCAGTCATATTTTAGGGGGGAGGGGGGGCTAAGTAAAGGGAGTGAAGCGACCTAGACGAATGAGCGAAGCGACCGAGATGTCTGGTGGGGTCCGGTGGCATGCCCCCCCCCCCCCCCCTGGACATTTGTTTGGTCTAAAGAAGACAAACGGGGCTATCTGAGCTTAGAAATTGCTCAATCTGTCTTTTTTTATCCCCTTTTTTTGACGGAAGCGAATTTAAATTTTTTATGTTACCATTTTCTGGCATGAACATAACATGTCAATAATATGCAACGGCTTTTAAAAAAAGGCTGGGGGGGGGGGGGCCTTGAGCCCCCAAAGCCCCCCTCCACCTCTCGTCCGGCCCTGCACACACACACACACACACACACACACACAATCACACAATCACACACACAGTGCACACACAAACACACACACACACACACACACACACACACACAGGCAATTCCAATTTCACAGAGGAGAGAACAAGAGATCAAATCAAACGGACGTACATGTTCATACAAAGCCGGGCTGTGTTAGCTTACACACTCTGTGTCCCAGAGGAATCACAGTAATGGATATTTCATTGTTCCACCCTTCCCAAAGAAATCTAGCCAACAACGATGACAGAATGAATAACAGTGTTTGCAGGAAGCAGGGATGATAGCACAAACACAACGGCCGTTCCGTGGGACAACACTACAAAGCGACTCGGCAAGGTCGATCTGAAAATCCCAGAGGGTACCAGCTATAACGATTCACACTTGAAACACAACCTGTGCGTTTCTATGGCGTCTTTTTCACAACACAGACAGGAATCGGTCGTCACGTGCAAACATTTGCTGACACTGTTCGAGGGGAGATTAAATGTTAAATCTTTTAACGAACTAGGCCCTACATCAATGCCATTATTACGAAGACTGACGCAAATTTCAAGCCAACAAAGATGTCGACCGGGAAGGCTTGGAGGACGAGGAGGCTAATTAGAGGCGCCATTTTTACGTTTAGTCAAGTTTTGACTAAATGTTTTAACATAGAGGGGGAATCGAGACGAGGGTCGTGGTGTGTGTGTGAGTGTGTGTGTGTGTGTGTGTGTGTGTGTGTGTGTGTGTGTGTGTGTGTGTGTCTGTCTGTGTGTCTGTCTGTCTGTCTGTCTGTCTGTGCGTGTGTGTAGAGCGATTCAGACTAAATTACTGGACCGATCTTTATGAAATTTTACATGAGAGTTCCTGGGAATGATATCCCCGGACGTTTTTTTTTATTTTGTCGATAAAAGTCTTTGATGACGTCATATCCGGCTTTTTGTAAATGTTAAGGCGGCACTGTCACACCCTCATTTTTCAATCAAATTGATTGAAATTTTGGCAAAGCAATCTTCGACGAAGGTCGGACTTCGGTATTGCATTTCAGCTTGGTGGCTTAAAAATTAATTAATGACTTATTTTTCATCATTTTTTGTTTCCAAAAACATATAAATATGTTATATTTGGATTAAAAACAAGCTCTGAAAATTAAAAATATAAAATTTTGATCAAAATTAAATTGTCGAAATCAATTTAAAAACTTTTATCTTATTCCTTGTCAGTTCTTGATTCAAAAAACATATAGATATGATATGTTTGGATTAAAAACACGCTCAGAAAGTTAAAACGAAGAGAGGTACAGAAAAGCGTGCTATCCTTCTCAGCGCAACTACTACCCCGCTCTTCTTGTCAATTTCACTGCCTTTGCCACGAGCGGTGGACTGACGATGCTACGAGTATACGGTCTTGCTGAAAAATTGCAGTGCGTTCAGTTTCATTCTGTGAGTTCGACAGCTTGACTAAATGTTGTATTTTCGCCTTACGCGACTTGCTTCAATGTAAACTATTGTGTAAATCAGCGTAGAGGTGTCTATGTGTTAGCTTGGGGAAAGAGCAGTCGTCCACTGGGACACATACCAACAGTCAAACACAAACACACACACACACACACACACACACACACACACACACACACATACACACACACACACACACACACACACACACACACACACACACACACACACACACACACACGTGCACACTGCAATTTCTCCATATGAAATAAAGTTAATTTGATGTGAACAACATGCTCCATTAATTCGTGACACTGATACAGGGGTCAGTTTCAAAAGAAAGTTCTAGACTGTAGATGTTGGTGAGTGTCGAAGTGGCAGCATGCCGTTATCGTGTGTGTCGTTTTACCCTGTACATTTTGGCGGTTGAAATAAACCTTCGCCTTGCATTCACACTCAAGTTGACGGGCGCAGTGGCGTGGTGGTAAGACGTCGGCCTCCTAATTATGGATGTCGTGAGTTCGAATCCCGGTCGCTGCCGCCTGGTTGGTTAAGAATGGAGATTTTTTCGATCTCCCAGGTCAATTTATGTGCAGACCTCCTTGTGACTTAACCTCCTTCGTATGTACACGCTAGCACACGACCGAGTGCGCACGGAAAAGATCGTGTAATCCATGCCAGAGTTCGGTGGGTTATGGAAACACGAAAATACCCAGCATGCCTTCCCAACGAAAGAGGAGTGAAGCTGACTATGCTCTCAGAGTATAGTGTGGGGAACCCAATGGGCAAAACGAGCTCACACGTAACCAGACAATTCTGGAACGCTGAAGAAGTAGAAGAAGAACACTCAAGTTTTGTTCTGTCTGGTCTTTACTTTATTGACTTTATTTGGTGTTTAACGTCGTTTTCAACCACGAAGGTTATATCGCGACGGGGGCAGGGGGGAGATGGGATAGAGCCACTTGTCAATTGTTTCTTGTTCACAAAAGCACTAATCAAAAAATTGCTCCAGGGGCTTGCAACGTAGTACAATATATGACCTTACTGGGAGAATGCAAGTTTCCAGTACAAAGGACTTAACATTTCTTACATACTGCTTGACTAAAATCTTTACAAACATTGACTATATTCTATACAAGAACCACTAAACAAGGGTAAAAGGAGAAACATAATCCGTTAGTCGCCTCTTACGACATGCGGGGTGCAGATAAATAAGGATGTGGAAAAGAAGACTTTTGGTAAGTGAAATAAAGGTGATGGATCCAGTCAGATAGAAATAAGACAACAAGAAAAGAATTGGAAATATGCAGGGAATAGTAGGGAGAGTTTTCTTGGAAGGAAATATAGGTGAAAGGACTGGTAAGGCAGAAATAAGACAAAAGAAGAGAAGTAAAGGGGTGGGGTAGCTCTGTGGAAACACTCCCGCCGCGTGAAGGCGACCCCATGGGAGCTGCCATTTTTAATCACAGTCCTTCCGTAAGAACAGCTGTGCTCACCATCTCTGCCCAGGCTTTTCCTGGAATGAGACCACTTGGACACATACCAAAACGCTACTGCCTGCCTGCCGCCCGCGCACGGTAGGAATGTATTGATAGATTACGTTCTGACATTGACAAAGGCGTAACGTGCGAATCTAATTCAGAAGCAGCAACACAGATACCACTCTATGTAGAATGCGGTCAGGCTATATAATTTTGGTATGTGTCAAAGTGGAAGCGTTGAAGGAAAAAAACACATTGAAACAGCAGTGTTTAGTTTAAAGGCATATGTACTCGATGACTATACACGCTAATTGCTTTACCAACAGCTGGAGACATGCTAAATTAAGTTCCCTGCAAAATATTGTGGTCTAGGACCCCTTCAATGTTGAGATATGTTAATTTTCATTTTGATCTGGATCGTCCTATTTATAGATTTGGCAACACATGCAACGTTGATGCAAGGGAGCTAACACCGCGGCTTTGTTGACATCCTCACTTTTTCAGAGGCTAGAACAAGCTGTAATGCATGTATTATGGTCCGCGCATGGTGACATATCGTCATTATATGGTCTTATGGTGCGTTTGACATCGATTATGGGCAAACTACACTTTGTAAACACGGGAGCGCGTACATATGCCTTTAAGTGTGGATGGTTTTATCGTGTAGGCTACCTTTTGGGATGTTGAGATAAACTTTCGGCTGGCTTTGTCTTGTTTTTTCTCGTTTTGTTTCACGGGGTTAAAAACAATCACATCGGAACAAAAATTGGTAATCAGCCATGCCTGAACTGTCCCTGAAGACCTGGTTTTAACTGTTGGTGACACCTCCCCCCCCCCCCCCCCCCCCTGCCGCAGGGCCGCGTGTGATCAGTCGATAGATCTTTCATGGACAATGCTAAAAGCACAACAACAGAAACTGTAGAACAGAAAAAGGGCGCTATAGTGCCTCAGCCACGCGCGACTGGCAAGAGGTCTGGTCGCTTGCGAAAGGGATACTCAGTGTCCGCCTTTGGGTGTACTTTTATTGGCCAAAATACTACAGCTAGTACAATACTGCAGATCAAGGGAAATGATCATTCTCGTGTAACGCTGCATGTGCACGCCGTTCAATACCGCTTGAACTCATCACTGTCTCCAACTTGTGTTGTTGAGTGGACGTGTGACGTGTTTATACTGACTGTTAGCACTGGACAATACCGCTTTAACTCAACACTGTCTCCAACGTGTGTTGTTGAGTGGACGTGTGACGTGTTTATACTGATACGGTACACCACGGTAGCATGGCGCCAACCTTTTTACTTTTAGATGTGTTATCTTGCACCTTAAATGTTTCCAATGACATCATGTTTGCAGTCGCCATACAAGTTACACCATTTGACTTTGGGGCTGCAGCTACAGTTCTGCACACAGTAAGAAAACCTTCGTGGTTGTTAAAGGCACAGTAAGCCTCCCGTAAACCATCACAGATACTGTTAGGCTTTTACACACAGTACAAACACCCTTTCATTTAAACACTCACCGCTTGAGAACATCCTAGGTGCCCTCTGTAAAGAGCGAGCAATTTTCAAAGAATTTATTTTTGCGTGGTTTATCTTACCCCTGAGCCATCGTGAACCCGTGTGATCCAGTTTCCCTTTTTACACCCCCGGTATAGGGGTGTGTATAGGTTTCGCTCGATGTGTTTGTTTGTTTGTTTGTGTTCGCATATAGATCTCAAGAATGAACGGACCGATCGTCACCAAACTTGGTGAACAGGTTCTATACATTCCTGAGACGGTCCTTACAAAAATTGGGACCAGTCAAACACACGGTTAGGGAGTTATTGGTGGATTAAGATTCTACAAGGACTTATAGAGCGACATATTAATGGTCAAAGGGAAATAACCACACTTGTTAGCAGTGCCTGCTCAGTTGGTGGCAGTGAGAATGCTAAGGACGGGGGTGTTTTTCCTACCTCGGAGGAATTTCTTGTTCACAATGTTGTCGTCAGTTGGTAATTCGCTGTGAGCTTATCTGCAATAGCACGTTATTATGTACCTCTGACTATGCACGAAACAAACGGGTGTGGTTCACAAAAACTTTAGCGATGGGTTGTGACTCTTCAGAGGAACTGGCAATAGGCATAAACCGTCGTCTGCTACGAGAACCACGACCTTGCGTGACCCTGCTTCCGGGCTTTTCTTTTTTCAAACTTTCAAAACTTCGAATTGTACTGATCTTGTCTTGATGAAAAAAGAACTCTTTTATGATTTAAGAATGTTTGTGTAACAAGCTGTCAATTTATTATTTAGATTTTAAAAGTTAGGTCTAGCGCCAAAACGCACCACGGTCCGATTGTGTGAGGAGACAATCCGCAAAATTAATTCTTTGAAAATTGCTCGCTCTTTACGTAGGGCACCTAGGATGTTCCCGTTCGGTGAGCGTTCAAATGGAAGGGTGTTTGTACTGTGTGTAAAAGCCTGGCAGTACCTGTGATGGTTTACGGGAGGCTTACCGTGCCTTTAATGTAATCATTTGAGGCTGCTCGGACCGTGACGAATGAAGACTCTGGGCACTAAAGGCGACCACCCACACTAGGTCACTTCGCCATTAGATGACCTATGGGATGTTCGATTAAAGGAACAGTAAACATCGTTCATTTTTGAGGCTTAACAACAACAACAACAACAACAACAACCACAACAACCACAACAACAACAACAGAGATGGTAGATGATTTTGACTTGGGGTATTGTATGTTGTGTTTGATTGCGACTGAATCAAAGAAACAAGAAAGATGAAATTGTGTGAACGTTTAATTCAGGACAATATACGTTATTTGTATTTTTGACCAAAATATGACATTTTACACAGATCGAGACAGCCAGTGTTCCTCCGAGACCGCTCTGGCGGTCGAGGTGAACGACTGTCGAGATCTGTGGTGTAAAATGTCATATTTTGGTCAAAAATACAAATAACATTTATGTTTCGATCGATTCTGTTTAGAATTCCTTTAAGTTTTTATGATTGAACGCACACAAACATGCACTATTTTGTAGTCTCGGTTGGCCGCCTAAATATGAAGTTTTGTCGGCCTCTGACGTCACATGGCTCAAAGAAGGGAAATCCAATGTTCAATCGATACATAACAAAACATTCACAAGAACCTCGACCTGACGGCCTTTAAAACGGACAAACAAGAGACACGACAGACACAAATAATGAATGGTGCTGTGACTTATTTTAGAATGTCCACAAGATGGCCGTAGAAATGACGAGACAGTAACGCCGAAAGATACCAATGACGTATCATTGAAAGAATGACATGTATCCATATTGTAAATATATATATATATATATATATATATATATATAAATCAAGGAAAAGAAAAGCCAAACAAAGAATGTCAAGTGGCAGCCCAAATTTTCGACCTGTTGCCATGTATGTATATCATTAGCTGGGATAAATTCCTTTCATCATTATGTGTCTGTGGGTACGCTTTAATGACCACCACCTCAACGAACAAGCGAATGTATTGCGTTGTCTGTGAATGCACGTGCCAGGAACCCATGGCCACCCTTAGAAACAAACAACAAGCCAGACGACAACCCAGCGCACTGACTGACATCTCTTTTAACGTATCAGGTCAATTAAACATTGAGCAGCTTGCGACAAAAAGACTTGGTAAAGCAAACCCTCTTTGTTCACCTGGGTCCCGGGCATATGGTCTCCATCTATTACTCAAGGCAAGGCAATGACTTGTGCGATATCCTTGTTGTTGGAGATTCAGTGTTGGCAACTGTATATATAAACAGTTGTAACAGCTTAGCTGCGCCAACACTTGGGGTTACCATTTTCACGTGAAAATTGTGGTGATCAAGTATTCTGTGTACTTCACAGCGATAATTATAACCGACTGTGTTAATGACTAGTTTTCAGTTTTGGACACGGAGATCTCTGCACAGTTGACAGAGCTGCAGCAGTCATAGTTACCATGGAAACCCACGTGCTCTTCTTGCTGACCTTGACCTTAGCCGCCCTGAAGTGCCACAAGTGTGCAGTGTACACGATGCGGCGTGACCTCAAACTGACCTTGAACGTGTTGACCTCTGTGACCTTCAAGCAGCATGGGAACAACGTGGGGCGCTGTATCACGAGCTGCAAACAGAACGCGGCGTGCTGCAGCGTCAACGTGCACTGGGACGGTGTGACGTCATCCGTGACGTGTGAGTTGCTGTCGTCATACCTGCATGAGGTGGAACAGAGACACCTGCTGCCTGCCCCGGGCTGGGTCTTCGTCCAGGAAGGTGAGGGGGAAAGAATGTCGGGCTGTCTCTTGATTTAGCCCCTGGATGTGACGTCACTTGGAAAACAGAATATGTTTTTGCCCAATGTTGGGAATTCATCCCCATGTCGGTTAACTTAAATAAGAGTGAACATTTTGAGATTAGAGCAGGGCTCCCCATAGCGCGCGTCCCTGCGTCCTATACGCACTAGAAGCCGAAAACACGTTCTAGAAATATATGGAGGGGGACCCTGGACGCACTAGATTTTTAAAGAGCGTGTCCTAGGATGCACTAAATATCCTTTATTGTGGGTGCCATTTTCAGACTGCAATCGACACTTCGCAATACACTATGACTATATGTGACCACAATGTTTTATAAGTACACTGGGACTTTTCGGCTGTTGGACCCTTGGGACCCTCTAAAATACTGCAGTGGGGGTCCATTGACCCTCTACAATTAACAAGTCGCGTAAGGCGAAATTAGTACATTTAGTCAAGCTGTAGAACTCACAGAATGAAACTGAACGCACTGTCTTTTTTTTACAATGACCGTAGTCCGCCGCTTGTGCAAAACGGAGTGAAACTGACGAGCCTGTTTCGCGCGGTAGTGGTTTCGCTGTGCTGCATATCACGCTTTTCTGTGCCTCTCTTCGTTTTAATTTTCTGAGCGTGTTTTTAATCCAAACATATCATATCTATATGTTTTTGGAATCAGGAACCGACAAGGAATAAGATGAAATTGTTTTTAAATCGATTTGTGAAATTTAGTTTTGATCATAATTTTCATGTTTTTAATTTTCAGAGATTGTTTTTAATCCAAATATAACATCTTTCTTTATTTGGTGTTTAACGTCGTTTTCAACCGTTCAAGGTTATATAGCGACGGAGGGAAGGGGGGGAGATGGGATAGAGCCACTTGTCAATTGTTTCTTTGTTCACAAAAGCACTAATCAAACATTTGCTCCAGGGGCTTGCAACGTAGTACAATATATTACCTTACTGGGAGAATGCAAGTTTCCAGTACAAAGGACTGAACATTTCTTACATACTGCTTGACTAACATCTTTACAAACATTGACTATATTCTATACAAGAAACACTTAACAAGGGTAAAAGGAGAAACAAAATCCGTTAGTCGCCTCTTACGACATGCTGGGGAGCATCGGGTAAATTCTTTCTCGTCCCAACCAATATGGGACTCCCCCTAACCCACGGGGGGCAAATATAACATAATGTATATGTTTTTGGAATCAGAAAATGACGAAAAATAAGATGAAATTGTTTTTGGATCGTTTAATAAAAAATTAATTTTAATAACATGTTTCCGATTTTTAATGACCAAACTCACTCATTAGTTTTGAAGCCACCAAGCTGAAATGCAATACCAAACCCTGGCCTTCGTCGAAGATTGCTTTGCCAAAATTTCAATCAATTTAATTGAAAAATGAGAGTGTGACAGTGCCGCCTCCACTTTTACAAAAAGCCGGATATGACGTCATCAAAGGTATTTATCGAAAAAATGAAAAAAACATCCGGGGATATCATACCCAGGAACTCTCATGTCAAATTTAATAAAGATCGGTCCAGTAGTTTAGTCTGAATCGCTCTACACACACACACACACACACACACACACACACACACACACACACCACGACCCTTAAAACATTTAGTCAAAACTTGACTAAATGTAACAAGTCGCGTAAGGCGAAATTACTACATTTAGTCAAGCTGTGGAACTCACAGAATGAAACTGAACGCACTGCATTTTTTCACAATGACCGTAGTCCGCCGCTAGTGCAAAAGGCAGTGAAAGTGACGAGCCTGTTCAGCGCGGTAGCGTTTGCGTTGTGCTGCATAGCACGCTTTACTGTACCTCTCTTCGTTTTAACTTTCTGAGCGTGTTTTTAATCCAAACATATCATATCTATATGTTTTTGGAATCAGGAACCGACAAGGAATAAGATGAAATTGTTTTTAAAACGATTTCGGAAATTTAATTTTAATCATAATTTTTATATTTTTAATTTTCAGAGCTTGTTTTTAATCCGAATATAACATATGTATATGTTTTTGGAATCAGAACATGATGAAGAATAAAATAAAAGTAATTTTGGATCGTTTTATAACAAAATAATTTTAATTACAATTTTCAGATTTTTAATGACCAAAGTCAAATTAATTTTTAAGCCTCCATGCTGAAATGCAATACCGAAGTCCGGCCTTCGTCGAAGATTGTTTGGCCAAAATTTCAATCAATTTGATTGAAAAATGTGGGTGTGACAGTGCCGCCTCAACTTTTACAAAAAGCCGGATATGACGTCATCAAAGACATTTATCGAAAAAAAGAAAACATCTGGGGATATTATACCCAGGAACTCTCATGTAAAATTTCATAAAGATCGGTCCAGTAGTTGAGTCTGAATCGCTCTACACACACACACACACAGACAGACAGACAGACAGACAGACACACAGACAGACACACACACACACACACACACGCACACACACACACACACACACACACACACACACACACACATACACCACGACCCTCGTCTCGATTCCCCCCTCTATGTTAAAACATTTAGTCAAAACTTGACTAAATGTAAAAAGTGGGGGTCCCGGGACGCACTAGGAGGGGCGTCCGTGGGGAGCCCTGCAGAGAGATTAAGTGCACAGTGTTAGTTTTAGTGCTGTGAGCATCATCCCTCGTCTCCGATTATCATGATCGTATTTCGATACTTTGACGAGACAAACCCAATGCTGGTGTGTCGAAGAAGACAGCCACAGCGGGCTTGTTCGAATCAAAGTATCACACCATATCTTCAACGTATTACCAATACCTGTCCCAATATAGACCAGTTGGTCTAAGAGGACGTTAAACCCTAATAGTCAGTCTCTGTGAGTAACTTAAGGAAAATCTATGTATCATTACGCTTACCATAACGAAACCAACAACGGCGTCTTGGCCCGTGCGTTCAGTTTCACTTTCGTTAACGAAATGGGAGGGAAGACAACTGTTGCAATAATTTGAAAGAGTATCGTCCCATGTCTAGAGTCTTCAGTTGGACATAGATGTGTATTCCCCAGTACACATCTATGAGTTGGAAAAGAAGAAAAGTCATACACGGAGCAGACGACACAGCCAAAAACAAGAACAAAAGAAACGATTATTGCAATGTTGTTTTTATTGATAAATCGTAATGTTTCTTTGATACATTTGAACCAGTCAAGTGTTGAATAGGGGCATTCAGAACGTTCAACGTGTACAGAATCTTCAGAAAGTTGAATGCCCTAGAAGAAAAGTATCTTTCTCTGTCTACAAATTCACTCAATCCGATTAATTTCTTTGGCTGAGAATTTAGTGCATCAAACCTGGAATAAATCACACATGAAATTGACATTTGTAGCATTAAGATGTTCATGAACATACCAAGTATAAAGAATTGTGTGAATAAACAAGCGTTGGCTGAGTTTTTACATAAAATTTAGGGCTCGTTATTTCTGTCGATTTCTTTCTGTCTTTATTTGGTGTTTAACGTCGTTTTCAACCACGAAGGTTATATCGCGACGGGGAAAGGAGGAGATGGGATAGAGCCACTTGTCAATTGTTTCTTGTTCACAAAAGCACTAATCAAAAATTTGCTCCAGGGGCTTGCAACGTAGTACAATATATTACCTTACTGGGAGAATGCAAGTTTCCAGTACAAAAACATTTCTTACATACTGCTTGACTAAAATCTTTACAAACATTGACTATATTCTATACAAAAAACACTTAACAAAGGTAAAAGGAGAAACAGAATCCGTTAGTCGCCTCTTACGACATGCTGGGGAGCATCGGGTAAATTCTTCCCCCTAACCCGCGGGGGGTTTCTGTCGATTTAACCACCGCTCGTTAGCAGAATGATTCTAAGGAAGCAAACGTAAACTGTGACCCCTAACCTTTGAACTGCGCACAAAACCCTGACGTCACCTATTGATTCTGAGTGGGGACGAACCTCCCACGGGTCTAAATTAGGACAACACTTGTGTACGGTGTCGGCCCAGTTTCTGCATCAAACAACCAGCGTAAATCAGCACTGGGCACAATCTAAAGTTAACCGACCCACAGGCTGTCATACAAAAAACACACAATTAGATTACCTATTGGTTCCATAATTAAGCGAACACGATGATGAGAGTTAACCGTGTACGGGAGTAT
The DNA here is from genome assembly GCF_037325665.1 of Littorina saxatilis. Classification (NCBI taxonomy): domain Eukaryota; kingdom Metazoa; phylum Mollusca; class Gastropoda; order Littorinimorpha; family Littorinidae; genus Littorina; species Littorina saxatilis. The sequence goes on along the minus strand of NC_090248.1, from coordinate 58,039,671 downwards.
GATGAGAGTTAACCGTGTACGGGAGTATGATGAGAGTTAACCGTGTACGGGAGTATGATGAGAGTTAACCGTGTACGGGAGTATGATGCAGAAGGGAAATCCATTCTAGCACACCAGCCTAACTCACAGACGAAAAGCGGTCGAACACGGGTCACTAGAGGGGAGGGATGAGGTACGAGAGATGCCGGGAGGGAGGGTTCGCGGTGATGTATGGTTTGTTGACGCCCGGCTTGATGTAGGCCTAATAACTATCCGCGGACATGCCACGTGACTATGAAAAGTGAGGTACTGTCCTCCGAAGAACAGACGATTTCTGTCCTATAGATAATACAACTATTGAAGAGCAAGTTTTGATGGTTCGTTAACGAGAGGGGGGGGGGGGGAAATGCCCACAGGATGAGAGGTGACGGGGTGGTTTATCTGCTATGATATTTTATTCAGTGGCACAAAATATGGGTACACATTATTAAAATGATCGTTCTAACGAAGAGTTCCCCCCACTGACCACCGCGTGCTATGTACCGACAGACCCAGTGTACACAGAGGGGGGCTGGGCGCTGGCGTTCCGTGCGACCTCTGCCATTGGTCAGTCTGTGTGGGACACGTGGCATCACGACGGTCGCCATGACGACACTAATGAGATGCAGGCCTGTCTACTTCCGGTCAGCTCTGCTGCGTGCACCGCTCACTTCCGGAGCTACGTCATGGACCGCTGGACCAACATTGACCAGGTGATCTGCGAAACACACACAAACACGGGCACACACGCAGTATTTATTTTCTTTTCTTATCATGATATCTCCCCAAGGAACATGCATGTGGTGGGATCTGTTTTGACTGAAATGATAAAACTCTATTCTTATTGTTTTTTGAGAGAACAACAGAATGCTAAAAACCCTTAACTGTCACAGAAACGTCAGTTCTGTTCCATATATCATGGAAATAAAACTGTTTGTGACAATCAACCCCCCCCCCCCTCCCCCTCCTTAACTTTTTTGAGCTTTTTCTTTAAGATCTTGAAAAAATAAAGAAAAGCCTTGTAAAGAATTAACCTTCAATGTTGGTCCACCTCTGCCCTTATTTATAGGCCTACGTCGGTGCGCGGCAAATGTAGCTCTAGTTTCTTATGCTGGCAACGCTAAATTTAGCTCTCCGTGTCTCCTTGAGACGGATGTTCGGCTTTAAGATCGCATACTGTGGTCACTTTAACATGGACTTCAATTGTGATGTTGTTCAGGTGCGGATAAGACTGTATAGGACTGACTCCGTGGTGGCGGAAATGACGTTTGATGGTCAGGGCAGCACACGGATTTCTTGGTTGGATATTTCACGTCTTCTGACGTCATCATGGACTGACATGACGTCATCCAGCCCACACAATTGTTTCTCCTTAACGGGGTAAATTGACGTGTGTGTGTGTGTGTGTGTGTGTGTGTGTGTGTGTGTGTGTGTGTGTGTGTGTGTATGTGTGTGTGTGTGTGTGTATGTGTATGTGTGTGTGTGTGTGTGTGTATGTGTGTGTGTGTGTGTGTATGTGTGTGTGCGGTGTGTGTGTGTGTATGTGTGTGTGTGTGTGTGTGTGTGTGTGTGTGTGTGAGTGTGTGTGTGTGTGTATGTGTGTGTGTGTGTGTGTGTGTATGTGTGTGTGTGTGTGTGTGTGTGTATGTGTAAACCCGCGCAAAATTAATGGGTTCACACACTTGTTGTTTCTCAGAATAAGTGGGTTCACCAAAAAAAGTGAGATACCGTTTCGTGAAACCATTTTTTACGATACAATATGGGTCTTAATGCTCAGAAACGGCGCCAAAATGAACATTTCAGTCCTAACCCAAACGTCACTTTTTGTGGCCAACGTGTGGGAACACTTCACACACGAATCTATGGCAATCCGTTTGTAAAGAAATTACGTTTTTTCGTGTTGATCTAAATAATGAATTATTTAACTAAATAAAAAACGCTGGCGCTGGACCCGAGTATTCTTCAGACTGGCTCGCTCCCCCAGTATGAAAGTTTTTGTCTTGTGCACGTGGATTAAAAAAAAAAAAAAAAAAATTTTTTTTTAATTTATTTTACACAATTAAAACAATTATTAGAGTAAAATAAAACATTAAAACGTTCATAATAAACAATAGTAAACAAGAATTAAAAAAAAAAAAATAGACCGCCCATGCCGGGAATCGAACCCGGATCACTTGGATTTAAAAAAAAAAAATTAAAAAAAAAAATTCTTTATTTATTTTACACAATTAAACAAATTATTAGAGTAAAATAAAACATTAAAACGTTCATAATAAACAATAGTAAACAAGAATTTAAAAAAAAAATAAAAAAATAGACCGCCCATGCCGGGAATCGAACCCGGGTCACTTTGGCCATAGACGAATCGCTTTCCAACCGGATCACTTGGATTTAAAAAAAAAAAAAAATTTTATTTTTATTTATTTTACACAATTAAACAAATTATTAGAGTAAAATAAAACATTAAAACGTTCATAATAAACAATAGTAAACAAGAATTTAAAAATAATTTTAAAAAAATAGACCGCCCATGCCGGGAATCGAACCCGGATCACTTTGGTCACTGTGTGTCCCTGTCGCTCTCTCTCGTGCTCTCTTGTCTCTCTTTCAGTCTCACCGAGACCAATATTGCAGTTTCTTTGCCGAGACCAAATCCCCGCACCCGCTGGCTGGCTTAAAAATCATGCTTTTCTCGTCACTGGGTGATGTGTTTCGCTGTTCTATCAGCTCAATGGCTGGCTGTCGCTCCGATGGAATTCGTCCAACCGTCAAGAACTTTTGTGGGTTTTTTGGCATTTAGGTCCCAGGTAACATTATGAAGTTTTAATACGATCAATCGGACCTATTATCAAGTTAGTGTATCAACTTTTGAACGAACTGCGCCCAGTAGTTTCCCAGCAATAAGCTGTTAAGTCGAGACAGACCGACACACAATTAAAGTCTGTTGGACCCTAGTACTGCGTACTCGGGGATAATGCATTATATAGCTAAATAATGCTATAGTATAGAATGCATTCTATACCATAGAATGCATTATATACTATAGAATGCATTATATACTAAATAATGCATTATTTACTTAAATAATGAATTGTTTAGTAAATAAAAGATTTATTTAATTACAACAATCACATTTTTTACTTTTGTGTAAATAATGAATTATTTAGCTAAATAATGCATTATTTAGCTATATAATGCATTATTTAGTTAAATAATTCATTATTTAGATCAACACGAAAAAACGTAATTTCTTTACTAACGGATTGCCATACGAATCTGTGTGACTTGGTCGATGACGTAAAACGGTAATCTCTCACACTTGGCAAGAGAGAAGCTAACCTCCGGATGTACTTGTCGAAGTCTCGTCGCAAGTTATCGTAATCAATATGTTAAATTCTCCCGTTAGGGTCACCACCATAAGCTTGAGCTTGTTGATGATCCGTAACATGTATCATGTTCAAATACATATGAATTGTTGAAAAAACACTGTTTAAACCAACCTCCGGATGACTTCCGTTTTCTATGGACAACATGTCAGCAAATAGCGATAAGTTTAAAAAAAAAATCTCATTTGCTTAGTACAAAATAATGTATTTCAAGACGTTGATATTGTACCATGTGTGAGTGAAATCTGTTCATAGATAAACCCATTTGTCATCATTTTCACGAGTTTTCATTCACAAACACCTGGGAAATAAATCTCATGTTCCCCCTGCAATAAATCGAGGTGGTGAATGGGTTTGACTTTCAGATGAAACGTGGATTGTCAAAGTAAAAGCCAATCAGGCTGATTGTTTGATGTGTGGAACCATCGCGGCTTTGGATTTGTGTTTCATTCACTCTCAAAGACCCAATCAATGTTGATAACTACCGCGGCGACTCATGGTCAATTTGCAACTTATCTCTGTAATCGCAAAATCCACAACGAAAAGTCATAAACACTTAAAAAAAAAATATATGCTCAACACTTACTGAACTCACACGTATGATCGCAGCTCTGTACATTTTCAGACTGGAAGAAAAGCGTCAACAAGCTACGTTTGACGTCACATATACAAGGTTGACGTGTTATCTCGAGCTTCACTGTGACGAATGATGCTTTGTGGCCCGGAGTTGGATTCTAAAAATTCGTCTCCCTGTGGGTTATTGTGCATTTTGTTGCACAACCAAAATGATGACAAAAACGATGTTTGGTGGCTTGTCGTCAGACCAGCATTTTGGAGGGCCCCAAAGGGTTTAAAATCGTGATCGTGATTGGCGTTTGTTGACCTTTCTGTGACCGTGATTGCCGAAATTTCAATTTCTGTGATCGTGATGGGACTTTGCCCGTGATCCGTGATGACAAAAAAAATCAAGTCTCGTGATCGTGATCGTCATTTGTTTTCGTGATCGTGATGGGCATTATTTCAAAGCATTTTATTTTCAACGTACATTTTTCACAGCTGTATCACTCTATGAGCCTTTATTCGTCAAGGTGTTTGTGATCGTGAAAACAAAAATCAAGGTAACTGTGATCGTGAAAGCTAAAATTTCCCTTCCCGTGATCGTGATGATACCCCCCCTTTGGGGCCCTCATTTTGTTGTTGGTCCTCGGGGAGCATATATCGCCTTTTGCCTCATATTTATCAACCGCGGCCTTCGGCCTTGGTCGATAAAGATGAAACAAATGACGATATGGTCCCCTTGGACCAACAAAAAAGCTGGTCTGTCAACAAGCCACCTAACATCTTATATTGTCCCCTTGATGAGTCCATTCCTTGAGAAAAACATAGCAGAGACAAGTGTCGCATGTACTCACTGGATTATTAAGAAGCCTTTCACAAAGATTTATCTCAAAGTATTTAGTGAAAGTGTTGAAACCCGTTTGTTGAAAGTTTGATCAGGAACCCACTTTGACGGTTGTAGGGGAAGGGCTCCTAATATGGACCGGCTCCTAATATGGACCACCTCCTGTTCTGACAAACTAACGGCGCTAGAGCGCTCAAAACAGTTTTATTCGCTGTATTCACCCTCTCTGAATAACTTGCACATGTCAAAACAGTTGCAGAAACACAAACCTCAAAACCGTTAGGCATTTTCTCTTTTTTTTCACTTTTGGCAGCGTTCACTCTAAATTTGCCGCCTAAAACGGACTCGTTTCTGTCCACAACCAATGCTTTAATCACACAAAAATTGCTATATATGGCAGCTAAGTCCGTATTTGTTACATTTTAGCAGTGTTGACCCCGAGTTTCTACTGCAAACAAACAATAATAGCAACATTTCAAAGTATGTGCGAGTCCCCTAATATGGACCACCTTCAACAAATCGAAGAAAATAAAAGCTAAAGGCTATTTTCATCAATTCATTAAGAAGCTTGCTGGAAATAACCTATAACTAGCCCTCGAGATTTAAAAAAAATATAACAAAAAGTCTTCTTTTCGTGGAAGTTGATAATTTCACTTATTTTCACTCTGTTTTTGATAAACTTCTTTGGTTTCCTGGCGTGCTTCAAATAATGCTCTGATCAACCCAAAACAGATCAATCTAAAGCATATTTTAATTAGTCTGACTTGTACACTAAGTTGTATAATGTTATTTTGAAGTATAGTGTGCTTTTTACGGTGATTCGTGAAGGCCGCTTCACTGGTCCATATTAGGCGCCCAGGCTCCTAATATGGACCATTTGTGATTTTTTCTGTATTTAATTTTTGCTAAATGTCTATCAAAGCTATTTCACTCTAATTAGGCCTAACGGTTAACCTAAGAGAGAAGGACTACCAAACACAAAATAAAACTTCTTCGCAAGAAAACAAGCTAGTTATCAGCATGAAACAAAAAGTGGTCCATATTAGGAGCCCTTCCCCAACACGAATGTGTGTGTGTGTGTGTGTGTGTGTGTGTGTGTGTGTGTGTGTGTGTGTGTGTGTGTGTGTGTGAGTGTGTGTGTGTTAACGATCAGAAATGCTTCTATAGATGCCAGTGACTCTACTTGAAGCCTATCATATTTCAGGATGGAAATTATAAGATTATGTTCTCTGCCTTTTCTGATACGGGTGCTTGACTTTCAGCCTGGACTGGGTGTACCGGCGTTTCTACCTGAGCAAGTTCGAGGCGGGGTGTGAGAATGACACCGGGTGGCTGACCGTGGCAGACACACACCCCACACCCTCCGTGTATGGTCAGTGTCCGTGGGACTACAGCCAGCCGCTGCCCGCTCTCCTCTACTCCCCTCTGTCCACTGCGGTCAGGTGGCAGTGGGAAGCTGCTGTTGGTCAGTGTGTCTGTTGAATACAGATTATTGTATTGCCCAAGCTTAGGCATTTGCCTTGACATTGCGGTTAAGAGGCACACGAATTGTGACCCCGCACCACCAAATCAGTCAGATTTTTGAAGGTATTAAGATTATTACATTTCCAAAAACTACAATCTTTGCTGATTATTTTGATACCAGAATGATTGTAACTCAAAAATTGTAGAAGGTATGGCGGTTTGGAGTCAACACCTCCATCGTGAGCCTTTCTGAGAAAACAAACCAGAAGTTTGTGTACACTACTCCCACATTTTCTAATTAGCAACATGGTCTTAGAATTACCCAATCTTCTTGATTTTTTGCCAAAAGTTTGGGGAGGCATCTCTGCACATTTTAATCCATAAGTGTAATGATGTGTTGATTTTAAGTGATCGTGCATTCCCCCCTCCCCCCACCCCACCCTCCAAAAAACCCAACAACAACATACAGGAGCGAACGTCACACAATGGCTAAAAAGTATCCAATACTTTGAATTTGACATATAATGTGGTTAGAAATGGCTACAAATGTATATATATATCAAAGTCCCTTGCAAGTATTGTTGATATCCTTTGCCCCCCCCCCTCCCCCCCGGGTGTGTCATACACACACGGAATGCTATGACGGCAGCCCGCAAAAGGCCAAGCGCAGCCGGTTCTGTACATATGCGATACTAGATGAATACCCGCTTCGCCGGGTACGGCTTCGCCGGGAAGAAGTCGAGCCGAATACCCGCACGAAGGAAGGGAGATAAACGCGCAAAACACTGGAGAAGATAAGGAAGAGTAATACCCGGCTTCGCCGGGACAGTGACCTTCTAAAAATAGTAACGGGAATATGGATTGAGCGTTGTCGACAGTGACCTTCTAAAAATAGTAACGGGAATATGGATTGACGCCAAAACGAAGGAAGGGAGATAAACGCAAAACACTGTACTGGAGAAGATAAGGAAGAGTTACTGGGAATGGATCTGGGAAGATGAACAGAAAAACCAAAATCGGTTCAGCGCTGCGCGCTGAGAGCACGTGTTGAAAATTCTCATCGACCAGGTTGTGTCCGGGGTCTACCTGAATATGCCCACCAAATTTGAAGCAGATCCATCGAGAACTTTGGCCGTGCATCGCGCACAAATACACAGACACAAGTCGTATATATATATAGATGTAGGGGTTCTGCAAGGGTTAAGGGTATTTCTGTTTGCTCAAAGATGGGTCGATTTGGGCGTGTTTATTACCATAATTGATAACTATAATTAACTATAATTAATTATTTCACCCACTTACAATCACCTTTGATTAAAAAAACCGATACCAAACGATAGATAAATGTTTGAAGACTTCATTGCACACCAAATCTCAATTTCACCCAGGTTGACCCCCTGGACTGTTATTCGTGTGTAGCTCAGCTGTGCGGGTTGCGAGTTAAAGACACAGCATCTGTTGAATACATACACGAAAGTGATCAAAACATTCTCTCTTACCGTCTGTCGCAAGCACACAGACACAGACACAGACACCCTCACACACACACACACACACACACACACACACACATATGCGCACGCACGCCGCACATCATGTGTTTAGCATTACTACGTTGCCAGGTTTGATATCGTCACGTCACGTAGCATGCTTGTTTACGTATGATTGTATTTATTGTTCGAAAGTCTGACTTCTGCTGTGGATGATAAGAGAACATGGATTGTTATAGAAGAAAGTCAACGACTAAATGTTTCAGACCGGTAACTTCATTTCAACATTGCATACAATAGACGATGCATGGGGAAAGGAAAGTTTGCTGATTATGGGCTAAACATTGGAAAGACCGTCTGCTAGAATGCAGCTTCTTGAATTGTGCAAGGTTTGTTGCCTGTTAAAGAACTGGATTCTACACGGAAATGGATTTCATGTACTGTAAGAAAAAAAGAAGACTGAGTGCAAATTGCATTGTCTGTCGACCAGTCACAGAAGCAAACCTGGCCAGGCATGTGTGTGCTTCATACACGTCGAAGAAACCGGAAACATGCGTCTTTGTTATTGCGAATATGAAAAGGATATTCGCCAACTTCCGTGAAAATATGGCCCGATGATCGGAATAGGGCTGTCTGAGCCTATCCAATCACAACCCCCCGAATTTCCCCACGTGTCTACCTGAATAGCAATAATGATACTCCCATAAACACTGTGTGTGTGTGTGTGTGTGTGTGTGTGTGTGTGTGTGTGTGTGTGTGTGTGTGTATGTGTGTGTGCGTGTCGTGTGCGAGTATGAGTGTGTGTGTGTGTGTGTGTGTGTGTGTGTGTGCAAGCATATCAATCTCGTGTAGTCCATCACTGCAGTGTGTGTTTCAGCGGACTTCATGGTAGTCCATGTCACTTTCCTGGACTGACCGTCTGATGGGTCGACACTGACTGACTTCCATGACGTCACTGCGAGAGGGAGAATGCCACGTCACTTCCTGGCCTGTAAGTCTAACTGACCACCATGACGTCACGACGGGAGGGGCAAGCCAAGATGACGTGCAGCATGATGTGTCATCATCGCCTGCCCTCCATGTAAACACAAACAGTGCTGTACACGACTTCAAGAACACATACAACCCATGCTCCCTGAATTGAAAGCGTGCAAGTTCAGGACGGACTCGCCAAGGTTATGACAAGAGGCACGGGACACACTGACAACAGTACAAAGCAGTCCAATCGGATCTAATGAATGTGACAGTGACATTCACCATATCCATCATTTGCATCAAAGCCTACCCTTTTAAATCTGCTTGGGTTTGTTTGTGAAGCATTATGACATTCAGTGACGTCATTGATCAGTAGACCAGTAACAAAGCAACTCTACGGGAAGGACCTGATGTGAAGTGGCCGTGGGGGTGGGGGCCGGGTGGGGGGGGGGGGGGGGGGATGTGGACATGTGACGTGTATAATTTTGGCAAACGTGTGACGTAAAAGCTCGATTTGTTGACGGGTGACGTCATAGCTACACGTCTTGACTACACGTGGTGCATCTGTTCTGCGCGAACTTAGAATCCGGTTTCATTCTAGAATGGACCGGGTCCAGGTTGGAATTCTAACCCTGCGCAAAAACAGGGGTGCCATTCTAGAATGAAACCCTTGTTGCTGGTCCATTCTAGAATCAGCCGTGCGCAAGGTTGGAATTTGGGTCCAAGTTGGAATAGTCATTTCAGTTAGACTATCACACAACCAAAGCCACAAATGTGGATTTTCTGTTTGTTTTTGTTTTTTGTGTGTTTGGTTGGGTTTTTTTTCTCGGGTTTTTTACACTTTACTCAAAGACATCGTGAATTGGGATTGTGATGTTCTGAAAGTGATTACGATTTTGAGAGACACTCAGCACTGATCGCTACGAACGGAAATTTCCGGACTGACAGTGTTTTGCCGATCTCGCTTGTAACTTTTAATCTTATTCATATACATGAAGTTGGTCTTCTGAATTGTGAAGATATAATGTCAACTTTTTTTTTAAACCTGTGACAACAGCTCTATAACTCACTCTGTCCTTCTGTTGGTCTGTCTGTCGGTTAGTCGGTCTGACCGTCTGTCTGTCTGTCTGTCAAACAAAATTGTAAAAAAACCGTGCGGACATTTCCGAGAGGGAGACAGCGCTGACATTGCAAGCGGCCGCAACCGGCTCTCATCACAAAAACAACTGCCCTGCAAACAATACCGCCCTGGTAGTCCCCCTTGCTATGGTCTGCCTTTGTTTATTGCGTACTCAGGAGTGTCAACTTTCTTGACATGACATGACATCGCAAGATCGCCAAAGGATTTTTTTCAGGGGTAGACAAATCAGCCCCATTTTATCAAAGGGAAGGTGCAGGTGGAGATAATTCAAGGGAAGACAACTCTGTCTTACCTACAAACATTACGGCCCCCTTTATTCAAGGGTTTCATTCTAGAATGGCACCCCTGTACTTGCGCAGGGTTAGAATTCCAACCTGGACCCGGTCCATTCTAGAATGAAACCGGATTCTAAGTTCGCGCAGAACACATCTAACCAATCCAGTCCAAGGGACAGACTTGACTGATGTGAGAGACATTGTTGGGGTGTGACGTACGTGTACAGATGAAGATGGTAAGGGCAGGGCTAAGGTGCACGAACCGAAAATGGGTGCCACCCAAACGCAGGGTGGGGGGACTCTCTTGTGATGAAAAAAGAGGAAATCCCTTTTTTCTAGTGGGGTTCGGGGGCATGCTCCCCCGAAATTGTTTTAAATGGTACATTAAAATCTGTACAATCTGGTGCATTCTGAGACTAAAATTCAACTCGTTTGGATTAGGTAAATCAAAACTTGACTAAATATAAAAAGGACATTCTCCTCACACACCCCCCCCCCCCCTCATAAAAAATGTTTGTCACACAACAATGGTAACATTGTAATGGTTACGTAATGAACCATGTATCCATAATCCAATACTGGCAATAGTATGATTCAATGCATTGAAGCTCAAAATGACTATTAGCCTAGTTATCAGGAGTTTTCAGTCAGCACAATTTAACTCTCACGCCTCCAGTGTTCTGTTCCATCTTCACTTCTCTCCATATCATTCAGTCAACAAGTTATAGATACTGTGATGAAATGGGACGCGAAAAAATAGATTACTCCAGCGGAATTCGTAAGTTGTGTCCGCGGAAATCCGCGGATTCGCGGAAAAGTCCCACACCTGCAAACGGGAGAGAACAAACCACTGGGTCCGTCTGGTTTGTTGAAATCACAACAAATCTCAATTTCAACCGATCCAACACCGCGGCTGGCTCCCTATACCGGCTGGCTCCCTATACCGGTTGGCTCCCTATACCGGCTGGCTCCCTATACCGGTTGGCTCCCTATACTGGCCGGCTCCCTATACCGGTTGGCTCCCTATACCGGTTGGCTCCCTATACCGGCTGGCTCCCTATACCGGTTGGGTACTTTCTTGTGCACCTCAGCCGGTGTGACGTTTTCATCTTTCGCCGTGGTGATATTTCGCTTCTCGGCCTCGTTGATCTAGTATAAACTCTACACTGAACAAAAAAAACACCCTACGATAGTACTGATGAGCGACCTTGTGTACCTTACATTCATGGGGCCAAATTTGTCCAACCAATTTTTTTTATTTAACTTAGAAATTTGATTCATCCCACAATGTTTTCCTTCTTACTCAAGGGACGTAACCACTCAGGACACGTTTTCGAAGAATTCGATTTTGGGGGTGAAATCTATTAAATTTTACTACCAATTTTCTTCCCATGCAAGAAACTGACATATGCTTTTCGTCCATAAATAATTTCACTTCTTAATTTTACCAGGAAACAACATTTCAGTCTTGAGTATATGTCGAGGGAGAAATATGTACACAGGCGAAATATGAAATCGTGACACCGGGCAGGCACAATGGGAGCCTCATGCAGTGGAAACCCCTTTTACACAGCGCACCGTGACTACTGTCATACTTCATCCAACTCATCCCCCATGCCTTTCTGTTTAAAGATGCTATAGTGAAAGGTCTGTACAAAGTGGAGAATAACCTGCACATTGGATTTCACATCACTCTACTATATGGCAGAAGGAGGGGGGGGGGAAGCATGCTTGCACACACACACACACACACTTGCATGCATGCACTGACACTAAATGACACATACATTCAAGTATGTACACACACCAAATCACATCACCTTACACACATATATTTGAATGTGTTCACATTTTTTTTATTTTGACTTATTTAAAAAAAAATGTAAAAACCATCTGCTCAAAAACTGTACAAATATGTAAAAGAACACACAAACATAGATAAAAATGGTGTTTCTCTTACCCATATAATATTTTGTTCTCTCTGTACGTCTGTCTCTCCCTGTCTCCTTCTCTCTCTCTCCCTTTTTCTCACCTGTTTCTTAGAGACAGACACATCCCCCAGACACACACAGAACTCTTCTCCCTTCTTTCTTATGGAGGTCCATTCTGTGCTGATGCTCAAGCACAAACCTAAAACAAGTCGCGTAAGGCGAAATTACTACATTTAGTCAAGCTGTCGAACTCACAGAATGAAACTGAACGCAATGCAATTTTTCAGCAAGACCGTATACTCGTAGCATCGTCAGTCCACCACTCGTGGCAAAGGCAGTGAAATTGACAAGAAGAGCGGGGTAGTAGTTGCGCTGAGAAGGATAGCACGCTTTTCTGTACCTCTCTTCGTTTTAACTTTCTGAGCGTGTTTTTAATCCAAACATATCATATCTATATATTTTTGGAATCAATAACCGACAAGGAATAAGATGAAAGTGTTTTTAAATTGATTTCGAAAATTTAATTTTGATCATAATTTTCAGAGCTTGTTTTTAATCCAAATATAACATATTTATATGTTTTTGGAATCAGACAATGATGAAGAATAAGGTGAACGTAAATTTGGATCGTTTTATAAAAAAAATAGTTGTTGTACAATTATCAGATTTTTAATGACCAAAGTCATTAATTAAATTTTAAGCCACCAAGCTCAAATGCAATACCAAAGTCCGACCTTCGACGAAGATTGCTTGGCCAAAATTTCAATCAATTTGATTGAAAAATGAGGGTGTGACAGTGCCGCCTCAACTTTTACAAAAAGCCGGATATGACGTCATCAAAGGTATTTATCGAAAAAAAGAAAAAAACGTCCGGGGATATCATTCCCAGAAACTCTCATGTAAAATTTCATAAAGATCGGTCCAGTAGTTTGGTCTGAATCGCTCTACACACACACACGCACAGACACACACACACACACATACACCACGACCCTCGTCTCGATTCCCCCTCTATGTTAAAACATTTAGTCAAAACTTGACTAAATGTAAAAAAGGGAGGTTTACGAACAGCAGATTCCAAACAGCCATCGATATCATGAACCTGATTCTGCTGAGTGCAACTGCCGAACTGGACTGGCTTAATAGCAATATCCTGATCTGTTAGCGTGTCTTTTCCCCCTAGTTATTTCCCCGTCAATCTTCCCACCCCCACCCCTTCCCCATGCGTAACCTGCTCTTACCTATTGTGTAACTGGAAATCATTCTCTCTTCTTCTTATAACCACGCATGTACACACCGGATGATCTCCGTCTCTTGACAAATAGTTCATTTATTGCACCACTAGAGGAATACCCGGCTTCGCCGGGGTGAATCGCGAGACAGAGACAGACAGCGTGGCGGTTCATCACAATCACCTCTGCAGGCGAAGTCCTGTCAAACGGGATTGAGAATTTTAGAGCTTATTTCTTAGCCCTATATTATCTGTTGTGGCTTCTCAAATGCCAGAACATACAGACAGACAAAAGCCGCTAGACCCCATCACAAACAGAACTCTACAATCCACAGGTTTTTGCCCACACACACACACACAAACACACACACAGAGAAGCCGTATATATATATATGTATATCTATATCTATAAATATATAGAGATAGGTGAGAGTGTATTTTTCGCGTGGCTATAAATTGATTCGACCTTTTCACTTTGACAGTAAGAACAACTTACGGGTGCAAGGGAAGCGTTCTGGACAGCGCAGTGACATTCTAAAAATAGTTACTCAGAAACGGGAATTTGGGGTGAACGGCGCGAGACAGAGACAGACAGCGTGGCGGTTCACCACAATCACCTTTGAAGGCGAAGTCCTGTCAAACGGGATTGAGAATTTTAGAGCTTATTTCTTAGCCCTATATTATCTGCTGTGGCTTCTCACATGCCAGAACATACAGACAGATGATGATAAAATCGTTTATTTAACGTCACTCTGTAAAAACATTGGCGACATTTGTCTTAGATTAAGAACACACACAGGCACGCACACAAACTTTCCCTTTATGTACAGTGGTTCACCACCCTCCCGCCCCCCGCACACTCTCGCTCATCTAATTAAAAATGGTGTTAAGAGATACTTGGATATAAAATGGTATTTTTAAAAGTTCTGATAAAAATATATAGTAGCTGTATGAGAAGCAATGGCGTCAGCCGCAGCAACGTCTCTTCATATCCAGGGACCAAGTGGGTGCGTGTGCATAAGTCCAGCGATAAGTTTGGGACCTTGCCACCCAAGGTCTTTATTAAAACTTAAAAGATAGCTTAATTTTTCCTTTGAGGTATTTGGCAGAATATTTCTATTTGAGTTTATAAACTGAGTCAGGGGTTGAAAGTGGCATGAGTTCAAATCACACTCCAAAGTCAAATGAGCAATGGTGAGGTCGGATTGACAGGTGCATTTAAGCTCTAGAAATTGGTAATTCCCAGCTTCTGCCCTTAGGCGGTTAATCCTTTTTATTACACGTGGGCATGCATTATAGGTGTTCATCTGTTTTGATGGGGCTTCCCGAATGAGCCAGCCAGAGCTTATAGCCTTGTGCATATATTTGTTCCTCCATTCTCTCCAGAGAAGAGAGTCTGTAAGGCTACTGATCTCAGAAGCAGACAATGGCAGGTCTACCTCGGAGGCGCCTATGCCTTGGGCAGCTTCTTTAGCGGCTTTGTCCGCTTTCTCGTTGCCAGGCACGTTCACGTGTGCTGGACACCAGACCAGGTTAATCTCGCTTCCTTTTTTTTATAATTTTATTTGCCAGCTCCTTTATGGCAATGACAAGGTCATGTCTTTTTGATCTTTTGTTAGATCTTAATGCTTCAATGGCTGCTTTGGAGTCAGAGAATATAGCTATCTTTTGAGGAGGAGTGTTCTTGAGATTGAGATGAACAAGCGACATGCAGATGGCAAGGAGCTCAGCTGAGAAGATCGAGTTTCTGTTGCACAGTTTAAATTTCCCAGTCATGTCATCGCTGGGGATTACAAAAGCTGCGCCAGCCTTCTTGTCATCCAACACTGACCCGTCTGTGTAAACATGAACATGGCCTTTGTATACAGTATCAATGTGCTCAAGGGCTTGTGTCCTGAGTAATAACTGATCATCCTTTGTAGCTGTGCAATATTCTGTGTCAAAATTCATTTCTTTCATTGTCCATGAGGGATCACGAGATATGGGGTTTTGGGCCACATCATTTGGGTCGACACTGATTTCACTAAAGAGTGAAGCATTGAATTGAGCCAGTGAGGAGAAAGTAGTGCCAAAGTGGGCCTTTTTGTTTTGGATATGATTGTAATGCGGTTGTAGCTCCTCTTTTGTTGAGTTTTGCACTGTGTTGGCTCGAACATTGTAATCTGCGCAGCACTTACGCCGCCACATGTCAAGAGGGAGGAATCCTGCTTGGTGGTATACAATGGCCTGCTTTGAATGCCTTGGGTGTCCGAGGGCAAGCCGAAGGGCACGACACTCCGCTGACTGTAGCTTATCAAGCCATTTTCGAGCCGACGAGAAGTAGGCCTCCTGTCCATATGATAGTCTTGATCTTATAAGAGCTCTGGTGATGTTTGTTAGAATAACTGGGCACTTTGCCCATGGTTGGGCAGCCAGTATTTTAAGAAGGTTGATGGTCTTATTTGCTTTGCTTAAGAGATACTTTAAGTGAGCAGTCCATAGTCCATTTGAGGTGAAAAGTACGCCCAGATATTTCACCTGCTGACTGGGTGAGACAACAGATTTATCTAGTGAGACAGACAGACAAATGCCGCTAGACCACATCACAAACAGAACTCTACAATACACAGGTTTTTGCCCACACACACACACAAACACACACACACACAGAGAAGCCGTATATATATATGCATATCTGTATCTATAAATATATAGAGATAGGTGAGAGTGTATTTTTCGCGTGGCTATAAATTGATTCGACCTTTTCACTTTGACAGTAAGAACAACTTACGGGTGCAAGGGAAGCGTTGTGGACAGCGCAGTGGACAGCGCAGTGACATTCTAAAAATAGTAATAGTAACTTACAACTGAACGGGAAAGCCACACGAAGGAAGGGAGATAAACGCCAAACACTGGAGAAGATAAGGAAGAGTTACTTATAATGGTGAAATGAACACAAAAACCAAAATCAGTTCAGCGCTGCGCGCTGAGAGCACGTGTTGAAATATCTCATCGATGATATTGTGTCCGGGGTGTAGCTGAATACGGTGTCCAAATTTGAAAAAGATCCACCGAGAACTTTGGCGTTGTGATGTGGTGTAGCGGCTATGGTGTGTCGGTATGGGGGCCCGGGTAGCTGAGGTGGAACCAAAATCGGTTCAGCGCTGCGCGCTGAGAGCACGTGTTGAAATATGTGTTGAAATATCGACCAGGTTGTGTCCTGTACCGGGTCAACCTGAATATGCCCACCAAATTTGAAGCAGATCCATCGAGAACTTTGGCCGTGCATGGCGAATACACAAATACACATATACACAGACACACACACACACACACAGACACAAGTCGTATATATATATAGAAGCCTGACAATCAGTGTTTGTCACATTGGTTGATGCACGATGTTTGTCATGGCACTATGCTTTATGTACATCTTACATTATTTAAAACATACATGAACGCACACACATATGCATAAACACAAACACACACTGGTAATACCTGCATCTTCGAACACACAAATGGAAATCAGAGTAAAACCTAGCTCATAACAGCAAATCTAACTCACAATAAGAAACGGGTCTTTAAAAACAAAGCATACATAATCTCAACAAAAACAGTCAGTGCAGAATAACAGAGAGAGAACTGAGCCACACTAAAGAGGAGACAACATACGGCCAATGGTTTTGGTCCCTGCAGAGCTGCATAGTGTGGATAAAAAGTTAAAACTTGGCAACTCACACCATGAAAGAATTAAGCTGATTATTCGGCTTTATTTTACTGAATAATACAGTATGCTAATAGTTGAACAATATTTTAAGAAAAAAAATGCATCAACATGAAACAAGTGAGAATAATTTAACAAAACAATTTTTACCACAAGTTTAACAACAACTTTGGACCCTGACCAATGCAATACATCAGCTGATGTTGCTATAGCACTGTCTTGAAACTAACGAATTAATGCGATAGTCGGACAGAGTTGCGCCCCTGGAACGGCAGGTAGTTCCGGTTTGTGTTTGCAAAATGGAACCGCATGACAATCCGCCCTTCAACTTCTTTATCCGCGTAGTTTGAACAGCAGACACAGTAACGTTTCCTTCCACCACTATTCTTCTTCTCTCGTTCAGCCATTTTGGACGTAAGCAAAACAACCGGAACTACCCGGGCTATGGCAGGGACAGACAACTCTAATCACTTTTGTTTTGAGACAATGCTATAGTAACCAGTGATCAGTTAAAACTTTAAACACAATCTAAAACCCGACATCATACAACATGAAATAGCAAATTTGATCTGTTTTTGGCTTAAACAAAAGCAAATAAAATAAACAAACAAAACACACCCACATTACACACACAAACACCTACATAAAAACACACACACACACACACAAAACCAACACCACAGTTGATATCATTTGAAAGACGCATTATGATCAGGTTAAAATCATTTGATCAGTACATGTGCTTTGATTCATCAAATCTTTGCATTCACTTTGATTTTTTTCTGTTCTGTCTTTCTTGTTTGCTTGTCTATCTGTTTATATGTTATTCAGACTTGAAATTATTCAGCTACTGGTGTGTGATTTATAATCTTCACTGACTTCACCTCAGAGTGCAAACAACACCATGATGAAGTCAGCACCACTCTTCAGGCTCACAGCATTCTGATGTGTAAATAGCATCTCAATTAACTTTTCTCACATGACGAAAAAAAATTTGTCTTCCTGTTTTTTGAGGCAAAAGAATTAATACAATAATTAATATCTTGAATGAAGTAAAAGAATGAATACAATAATGTATCGATTGAAAACTGGATTTCCCTTCTTTGAGCCATGTGACGTCAGACGCCGACAAAACTTCTTATTTAGGCGGCCATGTTTGTGTGCGTTCAATCATAAAAACTAAAAGGAATTCTAATCGGAATCGATCAATACATAAATGTTATTTGTATTTTTGACCAAAATATGACATTTTACACAGATCTCGACAGAGGAGGAACACTGACTGTCTCGATCTGTGTAAAATGTCATATTTTGGCCAAAAATGCAAATAACGTATAATGTATCGATTGGACATTGGATTTCTTGAATGAATAATATCTTGAATGAAGTAAAAGAATGAATACAATAATATTTTGAATGAAGTAAAAGAATGGATACAATGATTTGTGAATGAGGCAAACAAATGAGCATAATATATCATCAATGAAGCAAAAGAATGAATATGGACATGGAAGAAATAAATATTATGGGAATTTGTTTTATCTCGTTCAGAAACTGGCATGATATGGCAATACTACGCTTGATGCAGCCTTTAGGCGCTGCATCCACCTTTCACGGCCTATTATTTTACACAATACATCACGCATTCACATCGACCAGCAGATCGCAGCCATTTCGGCGCATATCCTACTTTTCACGGCCTATTATTCCAAGTCACACGGGTATTTTGGTGGACATTTTTTATCTATGCCTATACAATTTTGCCAGGAAAGACCCTTTTGTCAATCGTGGGATCTTTAACGTGCACACCCCAATGTAGTGTACAACGAAGGGACCTCGGTTTTTCGTCTCATCCGAAAGACTAGCACTTGAACCCACCACCTAGGTTAGGAAAGGGGGGAGAAAATTGCTATTGCCCTGACCCAGGGTCAAACTCGCAACCTCTCGCTTCCGAGCGCAAGTGCGTTACCACTCGGCCACCCAGTCCCTTAGTTTCTAATTAGTTTTCAGTGAAATAAAAAATTATTACAAACAATGATGTCAAGTGGCAACAATAAAGTGTTGAGATGAGACAAGTGACATCACAGCTCAACACCATGGCAACAGCGTCCATTGTGGCAAGGCCCATAGAAATCACAGAAGTTAGGAGCAGCAGGGACATATGCTGCCTAGCACAGAACGGGTCTTCGCCTTAGTGGGCGGGTACTGCACTCTGGTGAAGGTGAGGAAGATTTGCTCCAGTGTCGTTTGATGCACAGAATAGTCCTCCACCCCAAGTTCTGTCTTTGCTGTCTCCATGGCGGAGAACACTTGAGACAGGGGTATACTTGCGTCCGGTACCTGCAAGCAATAACATACATGGTTACTAAAAGGTGCCAGAGTGCTACACAGCAATACAAGTGGGTAAACCACACGCGACAATAAAACAAACGTATTCATCCAGAATTGGATCAAGACCGATTGTAAAAGAATTCTACTGGAAACTGAACAGAGTAATTTTGAAAGGTACAAACCAAAGAACTTGCTCAGCTAGTAAACACTGACTATACTTCTTTAAAGTGCTTCACATAGAAACCGAGCCTTTATCCTACTAACCATTTCAGAATCAAACCACTGACTGAATAAGATATGCGTTGAGCGTAAGAGTCGCACACTCACCTGAAAGTGGACGTAGCCCTGGTGGTCGTCAAACTTCTGTGTGCCGGGGAACTTGTTGAAGACGGTCTCCACCAGGGGCTCAGAGGGCGCTAGTGTTCCGTCTGGCCGCGTGGCCATCTTGGCTACCAGCGTGTAGCCCTGGCCGAACTTTGACTTGAGGTGCTGCGTGCTGCCCAGACACTTGAACTGACCGTTGACCATGATGGCCAGTCGGGTGCACAGCGCCTCGCACTCCTCCATACTGCAACACACAACAGTTAGCTGTTACACAGGTGTTAGCTATGTGTTAGCCAGGTGGTAGCCAGACACTTGAACTGACCGTTGACCATGATGGCCAGTCGGGTGCACAGTGCCTCGCACTCCTCCATACTGCAATACACAAGAGTTAGCTGTTACACAGGTGTTAGCTAGGTGTTAGCCAGGTGGTAGCCAGACACTTGAACTGACCGTTGACCATGATGGCCAGTCGGGTGCACAGTGCCTCGCACTCCTCCATACTGCAACACACAACAGTTAGCTGTTACACAGGTGTTAGCTATGTGTTAGCCAGGTGGTAGCCAGACACTTGAACTGACCATTGACCATGATGGCCAGTCGGGTGCACAGCGCCTCGCACTCCTCGCACTGCAACACACAACAGTTATATTTTACCGAGCTTTTAGCACTCTTGTAGAACTATGGCTGACGACCGCCACATCTCTCCGCCATTACTTTGCTGCCCTTTGTGTTGGCATAGCACATGTTTTCACAGGTTAATAACTTAAAAGCTGGGACTCATTTTGTTTAACTTTACATCCAAATATAACTTAAAGTGTTCCTAGTCTCTGTTGCATACTAAAGCTCTATCTTTATGTTCAAGTGTGAAACCTCATAAGGTATCAAATTGTCCTGTGAAGTTACTGTCATGGAAATTTGGGCTGCTTTCTCAGCGAAGAGCGCAAGCTGCCATACCAAACGGCGCTACCCATTGTGGTGGGTTTTTTTCCTCCTGGATGCGTGTATTCATGTTTGCAAGCCCTGAGAGTTTTGCTGTGAACTTACGATTTTAATCATGCGCATGGGTACACGTGGGGGTGTTCGGGCACTGATGAAAGTCTGCACAAGTTGGTTCTGGGAAATATATCCCTCGCCGAACATGGGGTTCGAACCCACGCCAATAGCGACAACTGGTTTCAATTTTACTGAGCTATATTCCCACCCCATGCGCTTCTTAATATAAACGACAACACTAAGAGACACACTTTCAAGATGGCAGTTTACCTGTGAGACGTGAGGATCAGGGTCCTACCGCTGGCGCGTACTTGTGACAGGACGTTCCACAGCTGTCTCCTGGCCCCGGGGTCCATGCCTGACGACGGCTCGTCCAGCACGATGACGGCCGGGCCGCCCACTAGGGCGATGGCCGTGCTCAACTTGCGCTTGTTGCCCCCACTGGTCAGTGACACACACACACACAGGCGGTCAAATTGGAGAAAAACATGCTAAACAAAATTCCAAAAATAGATACCTCGCCAGCATCTTGCATGCGAGATTCATCGACAATTTTCAGATGAGTTCATTATTTCTACCATAAGTGTGTGTCTGTCTGTCTACTTAAAAGACCACTGGGATGATGTACAGTAAATATAACGATTTGTTTTGTCAATAATTAATGTTCCAATTACCAGCAATACTTGTTTTTTGATTCATGCTAAACAAAATGAAGTGTTCAACATTGCATCCGCAAATTATTGTTACTCAAATGTGAAAAATAACTGGAATTATGTTTAACTGCATAATTCTGACAGCTAAAATGAGTTCAACCGGCAAGGTTACGCCGAGTGTAAAAAGTTCAGGATCACAGAAGAGAGAGAAACAGCCTGCCTGTGACAGAACAACTAAAGTCAGCACAAGTTAACGTCACACAGTAACTATTGTCATGAAAAAGACAGCGTTTTAATGACTTCAAAACTAGGCCATACATTGTCTTAGAGACACCTTCTTCTTCTTCTTCTTCTTCGTTCATGGGCTTAGACTCCCACGTTCACTCATGTTTTTAGCACGAGTGGATTTTTACGTGTATGGCCGTTTTTACCCCACCATTCAGGCAGCATACACCGATTTTGAGGGAGGCATGCTGGGTATTTTCGTGTCTCTATAACCCACCGAACTCTGACATGGATTACAGGATCTTTTCCGTGCGCACTTGGTCTTGTGCTTGCGTGTACACACGAAGGGGGTTAAGTCACTAGCAGGTCTGCACATAAGTTGACCTGGGAGATCGAAAAAATCTCCACTCTTAACCCACCAGGCGGCAGCGACCGGGATTCGAACTCACGACCTCCCGATTAGGAGGCCGATGTCTTACCACCACGCCACTGCGCCCGTCACTTAAAGACACCAAGTAAGAAAGAAATGAATTGTTTTTAAAAGCGTAGGCACCAAGATGAGGAACCCACCTGTAGTGCAGCGTCAGTTTGTCAGCGTGTGGCTCCAGCATGAGGAGTGAGATGAGATTGTTGACGATACGTTTGATGTTTGACGATGGCACGCCTCTCAGCCTAGCGTACATGGTCAGCGTCTCTCTGCCGGTCATCTGGTCAATCAGGGCATCAAACTGAGGGCAGTACCCCATGTTGGCTTGTACCTGCAATGTACATTTTTGTTATTTGATAAAAGTCAGCATCTGCAAAGAAACCGCTTCCGCCACCTTGTTGTTCTGCTGCTGCTTCAACCCATAAAATACCCTCACATTTCTTTAGAGTACAAAATTTTTATAATTTATGTTGAATCGTTTTTTGACATTCAGGCAGCCATACTCAATGTTCAGGCAGGGGTTCCCAAAGAGGGGTTCCACTGTACCCCAACACACAACACACGTTGCTGAATTTAATGTCAATCTATAATGTCAATCTATAATGCTTGACAAAGCTATCACTACTGGTGAAACAACAACACACACACTCACACACTCACACACACACACTCACACACACTCACACACACTCACACACACTCACTCACACACACACACACACACACACACACACACACACACACACACACACACACACACTCACAAACACTCTCACACACTCACACTCACACACTCACACTCACACACACTCACACACTCACACACACACACACTCACACACACTCACACTCACACACTCACTTTTTTAATGTCAGTCTTGATGCTGTACTGTCTGACGAAGGCGTCGCCGCTGGTGACCATGACGTCACCGGTCAGCATCTTTAAGGTGGTGGTCTTGCCGGCGCCGTTCTGACCCAGCAGACCGAAGCACTCCATCTCGGGCACGCCCACACAGGTCCTGTCCACGGCCAGGAAGGGGCCGTACTGCTTGACCAGGTTGTTGATGACCAGCGTGTCGCCCTCGGCCCCGCCCCCGCTCACCCTCTGCCGTTCCAAGGTCACGTCGTTGTCCTCTGCCGAGTACTCACCCGCCTCTGACATCACACAACCCCATCAAGCGTTATTTGCACTGTTGACATTTTACACAGACCGAGACAACCACTGTTCTGCAAGACCGCTACTCCCCCGCCTCTGACATCACACAACCAGCCGGCGGGGATGTAGCTCAGTCGGTAGCGCGCTGGATTTGTATCCAGTTGGCCGCTGTCAGCGTGAGGTCGTCCCCACGTTCGGGGAGAGATTTATTTCTCAGAGTCAACTTTGTGTGCAGACTCTCCTCGGTGTCTGAACACCCCCGTGTATACACGCAAGCACAAGACCAAGTGCGCACGAAAAAGATCCTGTAATCCATGTCAGAGTTCGGTGGGTTATAGAAACACGAAAATACCCAGCATGCTTCCTCCGAAAGCGGCGTATGGCTGCCTAAATGGCGGGGTAAAAACGGTCATACACGTAAAAGCCGTGGGAGTTTCAGCCCATGAACGAACAAACAATCACACAACCAAAAGCAAGTAAATGTTCAGTCTTAATATGTCGGAAAAGGAAGACAACACATTGTGGATTAACATTATATGCTGTTAAACAACAATTTAAAAAAACATTACTATTCAAATCCCACAGCAGCAGTAAAACACTGTGATCAAATCACGCTAACCTGAATAAAATACTGTCATTTAAATCAAATAAAACGGCACATGTACATATCACACGTTCTACTGACGTCTCCCAAAACAAACCCCAGTGAAAAGGGAGAGCACTGCGACACAGCCTTACCACAGTAGTGTGGGTTGTCCATTCTTTCAGCCAGAGGGCGCTGCGTGCCGTCACAGCGACACAGGTACAGCAGTTTCTGGGGCAGCTGGAAGTCGATGGCCAGCGTGAGGGCGGAGAAGACGACGCCCTGCATGGACAGGAAAAAGATGTTGCGGCCGATCCCCGGGTATTCCCACGCCAGGAAACTCGGCTCGAACGGAAGGCAGAAATCACCGCAGAAATCTGCAACAACGTCCACACTATCACCATCGTGAACAGACAACACTTGTGGTTTGGGTCACTCTAAAAAGCTTACCAGAACATTAATTTCACCACAGATTTCTGCAACATTACAGTTCACATCATATCATCAAAATGTTAGCTAGCACGAGTTCTTGTTTGGTTGAATCTGTCAAGCTTATGCAAACAACGTCATCACTTTGCTGACAACACAGTCAAGGGAAAGCAAAGGGTGAGTTACCTTTACAGCAGGGATGAGTGATGTTGAAAAGCCTGGCGAAGGGGCAGGCCTCGTAGAAGTTGATGGGACCGTTGATGCAGTAGTCCATGTCCAGCCTGTTGACGTAGAAGTTGGAGAAGCCCATGCCGAGCGAGTAGTGCGGGAAGACGGCCATGAAGACCCAGTCCAGCGCCTCCGCTATGTCCACCACGTCCAGGGCCGGGATGCGCATGATGAACACCGTCAACATCGTGAACAGACCTGTCCGCAAATACAATGTAAAGAGCTGTCCCAGACC
>NC_090248.1:57915068-58007568 GCF_037325665.1 Littorina saxatilis | reverse complement strand
TTTGTCGCTTGGGTCACTGGGGTAGTTGGGGTTGACAAGATACAAGATACAAGATACAAGAAATTTTATTGTCCTCATCAATACAAGGAAATTTGGCATGTGTGGGGCAAGACATAATACACTGATACATAGACATTTACAAAACACAACTGAAGTTCAATATCAGCACACCCTTACGCAAACATACCCACTACTTCAGACACACAGGCTACATGTGCCCCTCGGACGTACGCAACCCACAATTCATCCAGCCATACAACTCCACATGCACTTACTCATTCATGCAGCACTCTAGCGCCCGGCCATGCACAACTCACACACTGGAGCCCTCGTACGGCCCGTCGCCCGCAGG
The DNA here is from genome assembly GCF_037325665.1 of Littorina saxatilis. Lineage (NCBI taxonomy): Eukaryota > Metazoa > Mollusca > Gastropoda > Littorinimorpha > Littorinidae > Littorina > Littorina saxatilis. The sequence goes on along the minus strand of NC_090248.1, from coordinate 58,007,216 downwards.
TCTCCTGACACCATTGACTACAGGAGATTTGACAGAGACGTTGAGAGCACTTGACAACTCTGTGCTGTCGTCCTCCTCCTCTGATGCCCCGCTCGCCCCCACTCTGAAACATCACACATATCACACAATATATCACACATATCACACAATATGTCACATAATATATCACACAATATAATAATAATACGCGCACATATCTCACCACAAGGCGACTCAAGGCGCACTCATACACAATATACCACACAATTACCACACAACATATCACACATTATATCACACATTATATCACACAATATATCATACAATATATCACACACAAACTGTTGAGAGCATTGGACGACTCGGTGCTGTCCTCCTCTTCCTCTGCTGCCCCGCTCGCCCCCACTCAACATCACACACCTGGGACAGGCTGATCTTTCTTAACCCAGTGTGGGATTTTCAGTGGGGCGACCACCCCCAACCCAGCGCGTCCCCGGATGGCGGATAGGGGAACGGTCTTCAGATATGGAGATCAGCCAAACTGGCGGCACTGCTACCCCCTTTGAAATGCTCCATCGTCCATTGACGGGACTCATCTAATGCGATTAATGGCGCATTAAAACCCTAGCTCCGGGTGGGATCCCGGCAAATCCTCCTCCCTGTGCTCTCAGGGTAGGACGTACGGGCCATGAGCTAAGGGTGAGGTAACCCCGACAGAAAACCCCGAATGCTGAAGACGGAGGACCCGGGCCGCACGGCGCATTCTAACAAACCACGGGTACACGCGCTTACGCAAATGATGACACAATCAACCAGCACAGATGGAAATGGCGCTTGCCCATTGAGGACCCCCCAGGGTGGAGCAGCGTCGGGTCCCATGCCTCAAAGGGACCCAGCCCCAACTACTGGAGGTCCCTCCCGTCCGTCTTGTCACGCCAGGGGACGCGGGAGGAGAGTGACTGGCACCACCACAACCAGGAAGAAACCCAGTCAGCAGCGACCTTTTCAGGTCATGCACTGGAACGCAGAAAGTATCCTGAACAAGAAGACATAGTTGGAGCATATCCTGCATGAGAAGAACATCAACATCTGCTGTATTCAGGAGACGCACCTGACACCCCAAAAGTCCTTCAAAGTGAGAGGCTACCAGTGCCTTAGGTCCGACAGAACAGACCGAAGCAAAGGAGGAATCCTGACCCTCATCAGGAACAACATCAATGCCTGTTTGATAGAAACGCACATGGAGGACTCCGAATATCAGGTGATTCGAATCCAGACGAAGACAGCAGAATTCCATCTTGTCAACTTCTACTGTCCCAACGATAGACACCTCGCCCTTGACACGATCCCCGCAAAGGCCTCCAACTTCATCGTGGTGGGTGACTTCAACAGTCATTCACAGAGTTGGGGATATGAATTATGACCACTTGGATCGGAGATGAGAAGAGGTGGAGAACTGGCAGGACGACAAAGGTCTCATCCTTTTGAACAGTCCCTTTGACTGCCCTACATTCTACTCCAGAAGATGGCACACTACATCAACTCCTGACCTAGCCTTCTGCACGGAAGACATACACCAGCTAACCAGCAGAGAGGTCGGAGAACAGAATAAGAATAAGAATAAGAATACTTTATTATCTCATAGAGAAATTCAGGCGTGGTACATAACAATAATACAAACAAGACATCAGAGTCGAGGGTCGAGACATCAACATGGTGGCGAAGGACTTCAACATGAGCATCCTCAGAGCAGCGCGTGTGTCGCGGACAGTTGTATGTAGTTATAAGGTTCCTTGGTCGGGCGTTGCTGACAGGTACCTGTGTCAAGGTGGGAAGACCTGTAGCTGGGCTTAGCTCAGTGATTCGCGCCTTGCACGCTTTGCACGCATAGCACGGGACGTTCACGGTAAGCTGCGCGCTATTTGTAGAGTTCACCGTTTACCTGGTTGCTGACTGAGAAATTCATAGGCATTCTTTTTTCTGTCTCGGCCGAGACCAGATGTTTGTTCGAACGGCTTCGAAATTCGTGTGTGAATTGTCGTTTGAGTTCGAAGTTATTTTCAGTAGTAATGTACGTCTACTGTGGACTTTGTTAAAGTCGGTTGCGTAAAGTGTACGCGATGATTTTCATTAGCCTGTGTGAGGTAAGTCATATTTCTTGGTCTAATTGGATAGACTTTTGTCAGTTTTTGCTGAAGGTGAATTAGCGGCCGGTGGCAGGGGACAGGGAACCTACATTAGTTACCAGTTGTACTGTTTTGTCTCGTCTTTGTGTTGTTGTAAATAGTGTTCATCATAGTGTTTAAAAGGAAATCATTATAATGGTAAATTATATGGTAGAAGGAAACCAAAGTTTAGAGTCATTGTGCTTCCTCCTCATCCCTAATAATGATGTCTATTGGAGGAGGAAGTCACGTGTCTTATATTTTTGGGGAGATTATTGACTTTGGCCTTCTAGGCTTTCAGTGTTTACTGTCGAAGACAGACCGGACGGGAAGGTGCGAACCCTAGCTTCACAGCATGGAGGAGGCACCACCACGCTGCTGCTTGAGCAGCCAGTTTGGACTCTCGCATCGTCACCCCCACGCTGCTGTGTGAGCAGCCCCTCTGGATCTTCTCCGAGGCTTCATTACGCTGTTTTGAGCAGCTATCTTGTAACGTCACAGCGGCGCAACCACGCTGCTGTTGGGCAGCAACATCGAACCGGCGCCGTCGCTGCAGAGTGTGTGCCGTGTGACAGCTCTTAACTGGGCTGATTCTCTCACCCCCGCGACAGAGACGCAGGTGTCGACCCGAGGGCGCACCCCCCCCCCCTGAATTCGTCGAACGTGTAGATAAGTACTTTCTTACGATAGATATCATTTATGGAATGAGGAGGGCCTTTATGACGTACGTGCTTTGTGTTTGACTATCCTGATTGTCTCGTATGTCGTTTGTTGACATTATTTTGACTGTTGTGTACTTTCTCATGTTCATTATGTTCATCTTCATGTATTCGTGTTAACCCTTCCATTGTTCCATCCATCGTCACCCCCATATTTCACCCAACTGGGAACTATTAAATACTTTCATTTATTTACATCGGTGTTCTGTGAGTGCTGTGTGGTGTGGCCAAAGTTTTTGTGTGAAAAACTAAACATGCAAACGTGCATGCACGCGACAATGGCGAGCTTGCCAGGATAAATCCTCTTTGAATTCAAGGAATTCACTTCATTTTTGTCGTTGGCCACACTTCCCATACACTGGACACTGATGTACTGTAGTTAATTAGCTTTTGTTGTTGTTGTCTGGTAACCTTGTGGGTTGCCTGTCCTTGTTGCCAGTCAGCTGTGCCTTGTTTTGATTTTTCATGTTTTGGCTAACCGTTTGCTAGTTGGTTCTTGTTTATGGAACTTCGTTCTGGTCGTGTTCTTGATGATAGTGCTATCATGGCGTCTAGGACGGAAAGTAGTTCGGATAGGATTGCTAGGTGGCGTTCACTTGCTGAGGAGCTAGGTGTTAAATCTGCCAGTATTCCTGAGTTTATTGCCGAGCGAATGACCCGTGAAGATGAGAAACAGGAAAGACTTGAACTAGAAAGGAAAGCTTATCAGGACAAGCTAGAACTGGAAGAGAAAGCTTATCAGGACAAGCTAGAAGTAGCGCGTCGAGAGACTGATGAGCGAGTTAAGTATGTTCAAGCTCAGCGAGAGACTGATGAGAAAGCCGCGGAAGAAAAACAAAGGCAAGAAAGAGAAGAGCATGACCTTCGCATGCAACTCCTGCAGAGAGAGTCGGAAAGTAAGAGGGTGAAGAGAGGAAGTAGGGATGGAGCTGATAATGAGGGAGATTCCTCAGGTGAAGAAGAGTCTAGTGACCTTCGTGGTTTTCGGCCTTCCATACCGATGTTTGATGAGAGCAAAGAAAACATAGCTACTTGGTTGAAAAGGTTTGAGAGAGTCGCTACCTTGTACAAGTGGAAGAGAAATACATGGGCAACTAGGGTCTCGACTAGGTTGTCGGGTAGGGCTGTAGAAGTGTACAACACTCTTGATGATGATAGCGCAGACGACTATGACGGTTTGAAGGTCGCGTTGTTAGGCCGCTATCAGCTCACAGCCGAAACCTACCGCCGTCGTCTCAGAACCTGCAAGAGAAAAGAACATGAAACGTTCAGACAGTTCGGTGCTCGCATTGAAGAGAATTTGACTAAGTGGCATGAGCTTTCCGAGATCACAGAACTGAAACAGTTGGTTTTGCTTGAACAGTTCTTGCAGACCCTGAGCGCGGACATGGCCGCGTACGTTAAGGAGAAAAAACCTCAGACGTTAGCCGAAGCAGTTAAGTCCGCTGAGATTCATTTTGAAGCACACCGTGACAGTAAGAAGTTTTTTCAGCATGATCGTGATCAGGGTGGAAAGGCTGGCGTTGATGAAAAGCAGAAAAGTGGAGATAACTCATTTGGTACATCCGGTAGGAAGTGTTACATCTGTGAGTCCCCCAAACATTTGGCTAGAGATTGCCCCAAGAAGAGCAAGTCGACGGGAGCGGTGAATAGTGGTCCTGAGAAGTCTTTACCGCCCGTCAGTGTACCTACTTTGTGTACTCCCTGTAGCCAGCAAGACTACGACCCGAGATGCCTGGTTGTGGTAGATGGTGTTGCAGTGGAGGGGTTGCGTGATACTGGATCTCAGGTTTGTGTCGTGAAGAGTTCATTAGTTTCCAGGTCTCAGTTCACAGGACAGGATCTTGAGGTTTCTATGGCTGAGAAAGACATCAAGAGGCGCTATCCAGTGATTAAGGTTCAGGTTGATTGTCCTTTCTACACTGGTGAGGTTGAGGCTATCGTCATGGATACACCCGTTGCCGACTTCATTGTAGGTAATCACGCCCGGCTGGGTGATGCGAATGTTCTACCAGTGTACGCTGTGTCCAAGGTTGTGTCAGTTGTCACTCGTGCTCAGGCTGCCGCTGAAGGGAAGAAGCCGACTTTGTTGCATGTTGCTGCTCCAGGGCTAGAAACAGTCACCCCTGAGCAGTTGCATGACCTTCAGCGGAATGATTCGACTTTGAAGAGTTGTCGTGAGGCGGCAGATCGCCGGGACGTCAGAACGTCTGGTCACTCCGGTGAAGTTGGGTTTGTTTGGAAGAAGAAGATTCTGTACCGTGAGTATCGCGGTGGTGGTAGCGTCTATACTCAGGTTGTTGTTCCCCAGCAGTTGAGGTTAGGTGTTATCAAGTTGGCTCATGAACCGCCTATGGGAGGTCACATGGGTGTTCAGAGGACACGTGATCGAGTTTGGCAGCAGTTCTTTTGGCCAGGTATGTGCGCAGACATACGTCGCTTTGTGTTGTCTTGCGATCAGTGTCAGAAGGTTTCTCATAAGCCACAGAAGGTACCGTTAGGTAAGATGCCTCTCATCGATACGCCGTTCGAGCGTGTGGCGATCGATCTGGTGGGTCCCATCATCCCTGCTTCTGAGTCTGGTAACCGGTACATTTTGGTGTTTGTGGACTACGCTACTCGGTACCCGGAAGCCATTCCATTGAAGTCGATTGAGGCTGTGAAGGTTGCAGAAGCGATGTGGGCAGTCTGGACTCGAGTAGGAATCCCCTCAGAGATTTTGACAGACCGTGGTACTCAGTTCATGTCCGAGGTGATGAAAGAAGTGGAGCGTTTGCTGGCCATCAAGGGTTTAGCGACTACTCCGTATCATGCGCAAGGAAACGGATTGGTGGAACGATACAACGGAACACTCAAGACCATGCTACGCAAGCTTGCTCAAGAGAAACCGAAGCAGTGGGATCGCTACATTCCTGCACTCCTCTTCGCTTATCGTGAAGTTCCACAGGAGAGTCTGGGATTCTCTCCCTTTGAGCTTCTATACGGCAGGACAGTGCGAGGACCTATGTCTGTTCTTCGCAACCTATGGACGGAAGAGCAAGTCGATGAGCAAGTTCGCACGACTTCTGAGTATGTGGTTGACTTGAGGAACCGGATTGAGGAAACCTGCAAACTGGCGCGTCAGAATTTGTCAGCTGCTGCACAGAAACACGCGAAGGTGTTCAACCGGAAGACAGTGCGAAGACAGTTCCAGCCTGGAGACAAGGTTTTGTTGCTGCTGCCGCAGAAGAAGAACAAACTGCAGTTGTGTTGGCAGGGACCGTTCGACGTTCTGGAGAAGAAGGGCGAGTCAGACTACAGGATTCGGATCTACGGGCGTGAGAAGCTGTACCACGCCAATCTTCTCAAGTTGTACAGAGACAGACAAGGGCGACAGGGTCAACCTGTTGTGGGGTTTGAGCTAACAGAGATCAGAGGCGACCTTTTCAGCTGTGAACCTGATGATGCTATGGCCCACTGCGTCAGTGAAGATCTTGAGATGGGAAAAGGCATTGCCGTTCACTTCAAGCAATCGTTTGGAAAAGTTGATCAACTTAGAGCACAAAACAAGAAGGTGGGAGAGGTAGCTGTACTACAGGTAGGTGCTTCCTACGTTTACTACATGATCACCAAGAAACGCTACTTTCACAAACCCTCCTACAAAACGCTGCGGTCCTCCATGGAAGCTATGAGGGACCACTGCAAGCAGAACAATGTCGCTTCCCTGGCCATGCCGCAGATCGGATGTGGATTGGACGAGCTGAACTGGAGCGCCGTCCTTGAGATGATCAAGGAAGTTTTCAAGAACACGGGCATAACTGTTAAAATCTACACATTCGGGGGCTAAGAAACACAGTTTTTGTACATTTTTGACGTGCATGCTACAGGAATAATGCATATCTTTTTGTTTGCTTGTTTTGTCATGTGCGGGTGATTCCCGGTAGTCGCAACGTGGGAGCCGACTACCTCAGTCGGGCATGCGTTGAAGAGGGATCTTTTGCAGTGTAGACAGATGTCTATGCTTAACTTGGGGGGCATTGTCGCGGACAGTTGTATGTAGTTATAAGGTTCCTTGGTCGGGCGTTGCTGACAGGTACCTGTGTCAAGGTGGGAAGACCTGTAGCTGGGCTTAGCTCAGTGATTCGCGCCTTGCACGCTTTGCACGCATTGCACGGGACGTTCACGGTAGGCTGCGCGCTATTTGTAGAGTTCACCGGTTACCTGGTTGCTGACTGTAAAATTCATAAGCATTCTTTTTTCTGTCTCGGCCGAGACCAGATGTTTGTCGAACGGCTTCGAAATTCGTGTGTGAATTGTCGTTTGAGTTCGAAGTTATTTTCAGTAGTAATGTACGTCTACTGTGGACTTTGTTAAAGTCGGTTGCGTAAAGTGTACGCGATGATTTTCATTAGCCTGTGTGAGGTAAGTCATATTTCTTGGTCTAATTGGATAGACTTTTGTCAGTTTTTGCTGAAGGTGAATTAGCGGCCGGTGGCAGGGGACAGGGAACCTACATTAGTTACCAGTTGTACTGTTTTTGTCTCGTCTTTGTGTTGTTGTAAATAGTGTTCATCATAGTGTTTAAAAGGAAATCATTATAACGGTAAATTATATGGTAGAAGGAAACCAAAGTTTAGAGTCATTGTGCTTCCTCCTCATCCCTAATAATGATGTCTATTGGAGGAGGAAGTCACGTGTCTTATATTTTTGGGGAGATTATTGACTTTGGCCTTCTAGGCTTTCAGTGTTTACTGTCGAAGACAGACCGGACGGGAAGGTGCGAACCCTAGCTTCACAGCATGGAGGAGGCACCACCACGCTGCTGCTTGAGCAGCCAGTTTGGACTCTCGCATCGTCACCCCCACGCTGCTGTGTGAGCAGCCCCTCTGGATCTTCTCCGAGGCTTCATTACGCTGTTTTGAGCAGCTATCTTGTAACGTCACAGCGGCGCAACCACGCTGCTGTTGGGCAGCAACATCGAACCGGCGCCGTCGCTGCAGAGTGTGTGCCGTGTGACAGCTCTTAACTGGGCTGATTCTCTCACCCCCGCGACAGAGACGCAGGTGTCGACCCGAGGGCGCACCCCCCCCCCCCCTGAATTCGTCGAACGTGTAGATAAGTACTTTCTTACGATAGATATCATTTATGGAATGAGGAGGGCCTTTATGACGTACGTGCTTTGTGTTTGACTATCCTGATTGTCTCGTATGTCGTTTGTTGACATTATTTTGACTGTTGTGTACTTTCTCATGTTCATTATGTTCATCTTCATGTATTCGTGTTAACCCTTCCATTGTTCCATCCATCGTCACCCCCATATTTCACCCAACTGGGAACTATTAAATATTTTCATTTAGTTACATCGGTGTTCTGTGAGTGCTGTGTGGTGTGGCCAAAGTTTTTGTGTGAAAAACTAAACATGCAAACGTGCATGCACGCGACAAAGGTTATAAACACACCTCCCACATACCTCTCTGGACATTCCTTGCATTGTGCTTACGCATTCAGACATGAACACATCCATGTCTCACTTACACATCGCACACATGGACATTCTTATACGCTCAACTTACCCATTCACACATGGACATTCGACCACGCTCCACTTACACATTCTTATACGCTCCACTTACACATTCACACATGGGTATTCTTATATGCTCCACTTACACATTCCCACATGGACATTCGACTACGCCCACTTACACATTCCCACATGGACATCTTTAAAGCACTGCGCTTACATATTCTCGCACACCTACGCGTATAACGGACTATGGCTAAACATCATTGCAAAAAATCATAGCATACAATATATCACAGAAAATATACGGACGTACATAAAACCAATACATACATGTACATTACTACTGATTGCACTGGCAGAAGAGGGGCTGAGTCGGGTATGTGGATGTGTTTACATGTTGCCAAGGGTGATGGATTTGGGGATGAAGCTGTTTTGCAGCCTGAGTGTCCTAGCTTTGTGCGTGCGAAGTCTACGGCCAGAGGGAAGGAGTTCATAGAGGTGGGCAAGGACATGGGACCTATCTGAAGCTATCCGCCTACTCTTTCTCACCACACGCTTTTCATACAGGGACTCCACAGCTTGGTGGAAGTGACCATCGGCCAGTCTTTTTGACCCTGGGCATGGAGTCCTGCACTGAAGCTTCCTTCCCACGGTGGAACTACAAAAGAGCGAACTGGTTCCTCTTTAGACACCGCACCAGCGAACTCACCAAAGACATCAGAGTCGAGGGTCGAGACATCAACATGGTGGCGAAGGACTTCAGCATGAGCAAACTCAGAGCAGCGCGTGAGTCCATTCCCCGGGGTGCCAGGAGAGACTATAAGTCCTACTGGAGCAATTAATTGCAGGAACTGGATGATGATCTGGCAGACGCCAGAAGGGAAGCAGAAGTCAACCCGTCACAAAACAACAACATCCACCTCCAGGAAGCCAAAGCCAAATTTCTCAAGAAGAAGCTACAGGCAAGACGGAGAAGCTGGCAAGAGAAAACAAGCTGTCTGAACCTTGAGAAGGATGGCAGAAAGCTCTGGAGGCTTACCAAGCAGTTGAATGATGAGAACACCAGCAGAGGAAAGATCACATTAGAAGAGAACGGGAAGGTGCTAGCTGGAAAGCATGCTGCCAACCAATTTGCTGACAGCTATGCAGCTGAGAGCAACCTCCATGTTAGCCCCGAGAAACAGAGAGAAGCAAGAAGAGAGAAAAGAGAGAGACCTGCCAGACAGTCGACAGTGGACACCATGAGTCAACCACTCACACTCCACGAGCTGCACTCAGCTCTGAAAAAGTTAAAGGCGAAGAAGTCCCCTGGCCCAGACGACATCACCAACGAGATGCTAACCCACCTTGGTAGTGCAGCAGAGAACAAGCTACTCGAGGTCTTCAACAGCAGCTGGCAAGAAGGATCGCTACCACAACTCTGGCGAGAAGCGATCATGATCCCCATCTTAAACAAGAAGAGCAAACGCTCGATCGAGTCACTTTCGCAGTTCTGAATATTATATGAGGCATCAGATGGACAGGAAGAAATTGCTATTCACAACACAATGAGTCACGTTCACATAAAATTTGAGCCCGGTCACTTTTATAGTTTCCGAGAAAAGCCCAACGTTAAGTTGTGTGTTGCCGAACAGAAAAGGCTAGTTATCTCCCTTGTTTTTCTGATAACGTTCGTAAAAGGCTACAGATGTAAATACTTTGATGTAAAGAATAATCCTACAAAGTTTCAATCACATCCGATGAACTTTGTCAAAGATATAAAATGTCTAATTTTTCCTTTGACGCTGACCTGTGACCTTGAAAAAGGTCAAAGGTCAACGAAACCATCGTTAAAGTGTAGAGGTCATTGGAGGTCACGACTAAACAAAATATGAGCCCGATCGCTTTGATAGTTTCCGAGATACTTTGTCAAAGATATAAAATGTCTAATTTTTCCTTTGACGCTGACCTGTGACCTTGAAAAAGGTCAAAGGTCAACGAAACCATCGTTAAAGTGTAGAGGTCATTGGAGGTCACGACTAAACAAAATATGAGCCCGATCGCTTTGATAGTTTCCGAGAAAAGTCCAACGTTAAGGTGGTGTCTACGGACGGCCGGCCGGCCGGCCGGACGGCCGGCCGGACGGCCGGCCGGACAGACTAACACTGACCGATTACATAGAGTCACTTTTTCTCAAGTGACTCAAAAAAGGGAAGGATCCAAAGAAGGCCACCAGCTATCGCCCAATCAGCCTCACCAGCTGTGTTGTGAAGACCCTGGAGAGAATTGTGAACGAGCGCCTCAGGTGGTACCTGGAATCCAGGAACCTCCTCGCCCCTGAACAAGCGGGATTCCGACAGTTCCGCAGCACTGAAGATCAGGTCACTTACCTGGCGCAAGAAGTTGAAGATGCCTTTCAGGAACAGAAGCTGGTCTTCGTCACCTGGATAGATCTTCAGAAGGCCCTTGACAAGGTCTGGAAAGATGGACTCCTTGTAAAACTGCTGAGGAAAGGCGTGTCCAGCAACATGTACCAGTGGATTCGCTCCTACCTCTATAACAGCAGGGCAAGAGTTAACGTCGACCAGACCAAATGCAAGAAGTTCCTCCTTCGTCATGTCGTCCCTCAGGGCGGAGTCATCTCCCCCACACTCTTCCTTCTCTTCATCGACGATCTGGTGTCTGAGATGCCCAAGGGGATCAAAGCTGCTCTCTACGCAGACAGACGACCTTGTGATCTGGTGCAAGGAGGAGCACGCAAGTACTGCCACCTACAGAATGCAGCAAGCGGCAGATAGGCTGAACGCATGGGCAGAAGATTGGTGCGTCTCCATCAACAAGGAGAAATCCTCCACCACCCTATTCACACTGTCGCCAAAGCAGAAAGCCGGAACCATTAGGCTTGGTGGAACTCCTCTGAGAGAGGATGAAGAAGCAACGTACCTTGGTGTCACCTTTGATAGACGGCAGACCTGGAAACCACACATTGCACAGGCAGAAACGAAGGCCCGGCGCAAGCTAGCCATACTCAGGAAGCTGGCAGGTACCACCTGGGGAGCGAACGAGAAGATACTGAAGACAGTATACCTGGGAACAATCAGACCCCACATTGCGTGAACAGTTCTTCTTCTTCTGCGTTCGTGGGCTGAAACTCCCATGTACACTCGTGTTTTTTGCACGAGTGGAATTTTACGTGTATGACCGTTTTTTACCCCGCCATTTAGGCACCCATACGCCGTTTTCGGAGGAAGCATGCTGGGTATTTTCGTGTTTCTATAACCCGCCGAACTCTGACATGGATTACATGATCTTTTTCGTGCGCACTTGGTCTTGTGCTTGCGTGTACACACGGGGGTGTTCGGACACCGAGGAGATCGAGTCTGCACACAAAGTTGACTCTGAGAAATAAATCTCTCCCCGAACGTGGGGACGAACTCACGCTGACAGCGGCCAACTGAATATAAATCCAGCGCGCTACCGACTGAGCTACATCCCCGCCCGCGTGAACAGTGAATCTGTGAACAGTGCATAAGGAGCACATTACGTGAACAGTTGACATTGCGTGACTGACTTGAGGAAGACCTCCTCCATGGTTGTGGCGCTGGCCCCAAAGCTTGTGATGCCGAGCTTGTCAAACTGTGATTCCACCACGCCGAACAGCTGGGCAAACTTCCCCACCTCCCCCTTCGGCAGCAGGTAGGACAACTCTGCCCCGACCTCACTCTCCAGCTGGGCCCCAGTCACCTCCCTTTGCACCACCTCCGTCACCTTGGCCACGTCACACTGCGGCCCCTTCACCATCACCAGGTGGTAGCCAGCGCCTGCAAAAGTGTTTCAACGTGATTTACATCATGACATGTAACACTGAAAAAAGTGTGATAAAAAAAAGATTGATCAAAAAATTTGCAGATAACCAAAGCGATGCACAACAAATGTTGTGGGGAAATAGCTCAGTCGGTAGCGGCACTGGCTTCAAAACTAGTTGTCGCTATCGGCGTGGGTTCAATCCCCACATTCGGCGAGGGATTTATTTCCCAGAGTCAACTTTGTGCAGATTCTCCTCGGTGGCCGAACACCCCCACTTGCACGCATGTGCACAATAAAGAACCCATTTTTTTTCTTTTTTTTTTCTTCTTCTCTTCTCTTCACTAACGTTACAGCTATTTCATTCACCTTTGCTATGTCTAGTAGTTTGTGCGTTTGTTTGCGTGTATGTGCGTGTGTGTGTGTGTGTGTGTGTGTGTGTGTGTTGTTGTTGTTCCCATATTTCTGTTAAATAATACCATTATCAGCGGGACAATACATAACAAGTTAATTAATCCAACGCTCGATGGACAAAAGGCGAGAATTTACAAATTACCAATTACAGTACTAGTTTTCAGCACAGCATCATACGGCGCATATATAAATAACTTTACATTAACAGCACTATACTACTATTTATCTATATTCTTATACACAGTTCAATTTTACTAGAGATTTCGAAGTCGAGCTTGGTTCTGAAATAAGACCTTCATGTTAGTTTTTGGATTTCCGTACTTAAACTGGCTTATGCACTTTTCCGATATCAATATAAGGTGATTAATTATGAAGGTTTTCTCTCTGGGGATATCACGTGTGAAATACCCAAAAAGAGCCTCTTCGCAGCTTAACTTTATATTTTTGCCTGCAGTAAGCAACATATAATCCAGGGGCGGATTAGGGGGGTTGTTACGGGGGTTCCGCCCCCCCCCCCCCCAAAAAAAAAATCTGTCTGTGAATTTTTTTAAAAATTTTCTGTCTGTAAAGCCGGGGGAAGAGTTAATTGTTTAATTTTATCTTCCACAATTCCGAGAGGAATGGGTCACGTGAGATAGAACGCGGGAATACGTCACTGATTTGATGTCGGGAGCAGATATCAGCATAGACCTAATATTAGACCAGTGAAGATAAATTGCCATTAATATTTAAATTTTAATACTAACGTTAAAAGAAATAATGAGTGGCTGCTGACACCAGTTGATCATGTTTAAAATCAAGGATAAGCCACAAATTGTTTATAAAATAGCTAAAATTCTTTTCCCCCAACGGGACCCTGGACCCCAGGTTGTACCCTCCCCCCTCTGGCTTAACTGTTCCGCCCCAGTAATCTGTGTTCCTAAGATAATGATTGTATCCCCCCGCGGGTTAAGGGAAAGAATTTACCCGATGCTCCCCAGCATGTCGTAAGAGGCGACTAACGGATTCTCCTTTTACCCTTGTTAAGTGTATCTTGTATAGAATATAGTCAATTTTTGTAAAGATTTTAGTCAAGCAGTATGTAAGAAATGTTAAGTCCTTTGTACTGGAAACTTGCATTCTCCCAGTAAGGTCATATATTGTACTACGTTGCAAGCCCCTGGAGCAATTTTTTGATTAGTGCTTTTGTGAACAAGAAACAATTAACAAGTGGCTTTATTCCATCTCCCCCCTTTCCCCTATCCCATCTCCCCCCTTTCCCCGTCGCGATTTAACCTTGAATGGTTGAAAACGACGTTAAACACCAAATAAAGAAAGAAAGAAAGAATACTGATTGTATGTATTGGTGTTCCCCTCTTGAGTCTTGTGCTTCAATGTTGCGGTGACTTTGTATGAGCCAAAATAATGGCCGAAAATTTTCCAAGATGTCCTAAAGCTTTCTGACAGTTTCGGCCAAATGTCCCAACATGAAAATGTCTAGCAACACCCCTGCTATATAAAATCTTATCCTTTTCTTATCTTCTCAAAAATTTAAACTTTTCTGTTTGTTGCGCAATGTTTTGTTTTAAATACAAAACCACCATTCCATTCAGAAAATGCCCTCCTTATAAAAATCTCTCCAACCATTCACGCAATAGGAAACAAGTCGCGTAAGGCGAAAATACAACATTTAGTCAAGCTGTCGAACTCACAGAATGAAACTGAACGCAATGCAATTTTTCAGCAAGACCGTATACTCGTAGCATCGTCAGTCCACCGCTCGTGGCAAAGGCAGTGAAATTGACAAGAAGAGCGGGGTAGTAGTTGCGCTGAGAAGGATAGCACGCTTTTCTGTACCTCTCTTCGCTTTAACTTTCTGAGCGTGTTTTTAATCCAAACATATCATATCTATATGTTTATGGAATCAGTAACCGACAAGGAATAAGATGGAAGTGTTTTTAAATTAATTTTCGAAAATTTAATTTTGATAATATTTTTATATTTTTAATTTTCAGAGCTTGTTTTTAATCCAAATATAACATGTTTTTGGAATCAGAAAATGATGAAAAATTAGATGAACGTAAATTTGGATCGTTTTATAAAAAAATATTTTTTTTTACAATTTTCAGATTTTTAATGACCAAAGACATTAATTAATTTTTGAGCCACCAAGCTGAAATGCAATACTAAAGTCCGGCCTTCGTCGAAAATTGTTTGGCCAAAAATTCAATCAATTTGATTAAAAAATGAAGGTGTGACAGTGCCGCCTCAACTTTTACAAAAAGCCGGATATGACGTCATCAAAGGTATTTATCGAAAAAAAGAAACAAAACGTCCGGGGATATCATTCCCAGGAACTCTCATGTCAAATTTCATAAAGATCGGTCCAGTAGTTTGGTCTGAATCGCTCTACACACACACACACGCACAGACAGACACACATACACAGTCACACAGACACATACACCACGACCCTCGTCTCGATTCCCCCTCTATGTTAAAACATTTAGTCAAAACTTGACTAAATGTAAAAACACGCACGTCAAAGAACACTATGTTCCCTCAAAGAGGAACACAGCCTCAAAGAGGAACACAGGCCTCCCCAAACATGCAATGACCAAAGAGTTTTTAGAGGAAGAGAGAGAAACCACAGCACTTCACCACACACGCAGCCGGCCATCATTCATTATTCTCTTCACACACATGCACTGACTATAGAGGGTTTTTTTAGGAAGAGAAAGTACACACACACACACACACACACACACACACACACACACACACACACACACACACACACACACACACACACACACACACACACACACACACACACACACACACTGACCATAGAGCTTCTTGAGGAAGAGGGAGGTGCCGCAGCATTTGATGACGCCCTCGGCCATGATGGCGATGCGGTCACCCAGCAGGTCAGCCTCGTCCATGAAGTGTGTGGACAGCAGCATGGTGCGCCCTGCCCGGTGTCGCTGCAACACGTCCCACGTCTGACGGCGCGCTGCCGGGTCCATGCCGGACGTCGGCTCGTCAAGGATGACAATCTGCAGCCATTATACCTACATGTATTATTAAGCCTGTTGGCCCTTTTGGTTTAAACACAATTTTATTCAAAATACATGACATGAAACAATTGACAAAAATGCAGCTAGGACACGAACTCAAGCAGATGCTTATTTGACGTGACCATGACAAGTTACACAAGTTTTCATGATGGTGGACAACACAATTATTAACCAGAAGAACAAAATGTAGGAGGGGGGGTACGGGGAACTTATCAAAACAGGAGGATTTACAGAGAAAATTTTTTTTTTTTTAAATAAATAAAATAAAATAAAATTAAACCAAAAAAAAATTAAAAAAATAAAAAAAAAATAAATAAGGTGAGACTATGAATGAATGAAGCGCGTGGGACGAGAACATCGATGCTGAGACATGCAATAAGTAAGTTCAGATAAATGTACATTTTCATGGGGAGGGCAGCATAGTTCGTTACGAGTGTATGGAAGAAAACAACCACACACACACATACACACCCACAAAAGAGAACAGCAAAACAAAAACAAAACTCAATGATAATTATTACTTATGTTAAATATGTAATTGATGCAACAACACTGAGAGGCGGGTTTACGTTCTCCTGCACACAAACATACACATAAACAATACCAGTACGTGGGCTAATCCTTCAAGTTAGTCGACCAGATTCAGCAATAAAGGATTGGACCGACTCGAAAATCAATGTATTTATGCGAAGTGAATGTTTCTCGCTGCCTTTTAATAATGTTTCCACGTGTCTAAAATTGGCAGGCAGTGAGTTAATTGTGGACATACGAGCATTTTCAAACAACGTGCAGCATAACAAGTAATGTTCAGCTGTTTCGTTCCGGTTACCGCACGCACACTGTGGGTTATCTTTTAAATGGCGTTTGCATAAATCGGAATTAAGGTTACTCATGTTTAAACGCATTCTGCTGTGTTGTATTTCTACCTGTCTTTTTCCAAAATAATAATAAACTGGCACATAATGATGAGGACTTTGTATATGATGCTTAAACTCGCTAATTGAGTTTGTGGTTTTAACCATATCAGGCAGATCATTCCATAAAATTGTAGTCGAAGGAACGAAGGATGTTCGGAAGATTTCTGTCCTGTGAGCTGGTACAAATCTTTTACGTGGTCGTCTTCTGTGATAAGGATTTAAGGATGAAACTAGTGGTGGCAACATGTCAACTAAATATAGGGGACATTTACCATGAACCATTTTATGATAAAAAATCAATTTATGTTGTCTTCGGCGTTCCTTTAAACTACAAAATCCGCTTTCTTTGTAAATCTTAGCATGACTAGTTCTCCGCACACCGCCAATTATAATACGTAAAGCTTCAAGGTGTAGTTTTTCCAGGGTGTTCGACAGGGCTTCGGTACAATTATCCCATAATACATCAACATAGTCAAAATGTGGCAAAATAAAGGATTTGTACATTATCTCCTAACTTTTTCTGCATAACTTATACATATAATGCCTTAAGCAATTAATCAACAAAGTGGTCTTTTTCACAATATTTCTGACTTGAGCGTCCCATTTACAGTCATTTTGCAAAATAATACCGAGGCGCTTGTGTTCATTTGTGTCTTCCAAAACAATTCCATTGAAAAATAACGGGTCAATTTGGCTTAAGTCACGTTTTATATTCAGCAATTTGGTTTTGGTTTCATTAAATGTGACTTTCCAACGTGCTGCCCAACAACTAATTTTATCGAGGTCTGTATTTAAAATCTCGGCACGTCTTACCGGATTGTTCAATGCAAGTGACATGCTAGTATCATCAGCAAACAATTTAATAACAGACTCAATATCATTTACAATATCATTTATATAAATCAAAAACAACAAAGGGCCTAACACAGAACCTTGAGGAACGCCTGCTTGTATACCTTTCAGCTCTGACTTAGCTCCTTTAACGACAACTAATTGAACACGGTTTGCTAAGTAACTACAAAACCATGACAAAAGTCGACCTCGAACACCAATCGATTCCAATTTTACTAATAATCCTTTGTGCCAGACTTTGTCAAAAGCTTTCGACACATCAAAAAATACCGCCTGTGTTGTTAAACCGCTGTCGTAATTTAAACATACATTGGCCCTTTTCTTGTTGAATGTGTGTGTGAATCTTACCCACACCAGGTCAATTACCAATGGCTGTAATGCTATATTGCACAATTAATTCTTGTTTTTCTTGTTCAGGAAGACACACAAGTGAAACAGCCCAGAGACACATACATGCCACATTTTACTGCATAGAGAGACATGCATATCAATTCATACTGTGGCCAAGCATACATCTGTTACAATCAACTACGTTTAAAAAAAAATTCTATTGCAATAATACAAACACACACAGACAAAGGTAGACAGATGGACAGAGACAGATGAACAGACAGGCTGAGGGACAGACAATATGAGAGACAGACATAAGCAAAAGCTAATTATACATACAACCACGACTATAAACTAATTCACTTGCACTTGCAATCTCTCGTCACAATATTACTCTGACTCGGCACATTCGTACCCCTTTCATAGCTAACACGAACACTGGAGGCACACCCGACAAAGCACACACCTTTGACCCCCCGATGAGGGCAATGCCGACACTCAGCTTGCGTTTCTGACCCCCTGACAGCGTGCCGGCTCGCGCCTGTCGCTTGGTCTCCAGCCCAACCTCTTTGGCCATCGCCGCTACCTCCCCCGCTATCTCCTCCTTGGGGCAGCCCTTGAGCTGTACGTGGAACACAGTGTTACAGTAAAGTCATGGCCTACAGCTGTAAGGGGAACACAGTGTTACAGTAAAGTCATGGCCTACAGCTGTAAGGGGAACACAGTGTTACAGTAAAGTCATGGCCTACAGCTGTAAGGGGAACACAGTGTTACAGTAAAGTCATGGCCTACAGCTGTAAGGGGAACACAGTGTTACAGTAAAGTCATGGCCTACAGCTGTAAGGGGAACACAGTGTTACAGTAAAGTCATGGCCTACAGCTGTAAGGGGAACACAGTGTTACAGTAAAGTCATGGCCTACAGCTGTAAGGGGAACACAGTGTTACAGTAAAGGCATGGCCCACAGCTGTAAGGGGAACACAGTGTTACAGTAAAGTCATGGCCTACAGCTGTAAGGGGAACACAGTGTTACAGTAAAGTCATGGCCCACAGTTGTAAGGGGAACACAGTGTTACAGTAAAGTCATGGCCCACAGCTGTAAGGGGAACACAGTGTTACAGTAAAGTCATGGCCTACAGCTGTAAGGGGAACACAGTGTTACAGTAAAGTCATGGCCCACAGCTGTAAGGGGAACACAGTGTTACAGTAATGTCATGGCCCACAGCTGTAAGGGGAACACAGTGTTACAGTAAAGTCAAGGCCTACAGCTGTAAGGGGAACACAGTGTTACAGTAAAGTCATGGCCCACAGCTGTAAGGGGAACACAGTGTTACAGTAAAGTCATGGCCCACAGCTGTAAGGGGGACACAGTGTTACAGTAAAGTCATGGCCTACAGCTGTAAGAGGAACACAGTATTACAGTCAAGTCATGGCCTTCAGCTGTAAGGGGAACACAGTGTTACAGTATATGGTACTTTGATCAAGATGATACTATGGTGCTTTTTCTGGCATCCTGTTGGTGGAGGCACGTACGCTAGAAGCTATATATTTTCTTCAAAAAAACAATGACAGAATAAGCTTGAATTTCACAATCTATGTGTCATGTAAAGCAATTTGATACAGTTGTGCACACACGACTCACTCTGGCAAAGAAAGTGAGATGTTCATCGACCGTGAGAGACTCAAACAGGATGTTGTGCTGCGGACACAGCCCCAGGTTGCTGCGCACGCTGTTGATGTCGGTGCGGATGTCAAAACCGTTCACGTATGCTGTGCCCGACGACGGGGGCAGGAAACCTGTGACATGGCAAGATTGATTACATGTTATACATGTTGTAACCATTAACATGCGGTTTGAAAGTAATACATGTAATACATACAACCATTAACATGCGAACTGAAAGTAAACTGCTTATTGGATGACTAGCAAAGCAAGAAAGGCGCAGAATAAAGAGGAGATGATGATCATACACAGAGAGAAAGAAAACGGGTTAACAGACTGGTTACAACGCAGCATAACAGGTTTGGCAAAATAATAGAACAAAACAAAACAAAACAAAACAACCATTTGACTTCAGTCAGGTTTCTGCAAAAGCAGATGAGTGATGGGAATTGTTTGTGTGTTTGTTCGTTCATGGGCTGAAACTCCCACGGCTTTTACGTGTACGTATGACCGTTTTTACCCCGCCATTTAGGCAGCCATACGCCGCTTTCGGAGGAAGCATGCTGGGTATTTTCGTGTTTCTATAACCCACCGAACTCTGACATGGATTACAGGATTTTTTCGTGCCACTTGGTCTTGTGCTTGCGTGTACACACGGGGGTGTTCGGACACCGAGGAGAGCTGCACACAAAGTTGACTCTGAGAAATAAATCTCTCGCCGAACATGGGGACGAACTCACGCTGACAGCGGCCAACTGGATACAAATCCAGCGCGCTACCGACTGAGCTACATCCCCGCCCGAGTGATGGGAATGGATGGAGAACGGGCAAGAGGAGAGATCAAAGAGTTCCCGCAGAGAGAACTAAACACAACATGGTGGAACAGACGTTGCGAGAGAGTGCAATCATTCGTTGACTATTTACCTGTCAGCATAGACATGGTGGTTGTCTTCCCTGCCCCGTTGTGACCCAGCAAGACAGTTATCTGCCCTTCGTATATCGTCAGCATCGAGTCCTGCACAGCTACTTTGCCCTTGCCAAATGCCTGTTTTCAGAAACACACAGTTTGTCGTTTTCATCTACCATCACACGAAATAAAAATAAAGAATTCAAGCCATAAGTATGACAAAAGTGTTCACATCCCTTCAAGTCAATACTGTAGTCATGCATCTTGCTTAGAAAAAATCCCTTCAAAATCATAGCTCCTGGTTAGTATTTGTGCCCATAAAACATATCACACAGTATGAGAGTTAGCACAATAATTTTTCAGGTTGTTAAAAGCTCTTTTCTTAAAATGGAAATTTCATTTGTGCTAAAGATAGAAACAATTTTCAAATGAATGAGTATTTAATTAAATAATTAAGTCAGTCAGTCAGTCAGCTATAGTAGGTAAATAATTAAGAAAGAAATTAAATAAATAGATAGTAACTTACAATGCAAATCCATGAATAAGTGTAAGTGAAATAAGAGACACAATTATAACACTCAGCGATGGAATGAAATACATGTATATAGCAACAGTTCTGACCTTTCTCAGATGCACCATGCTGATGCCCACGGGCAGGCCTGTAGGGTCGCGCTCAAAGTGCCGACTGTCATGGCCGCCGCATGACTCCTGCAGAGAGAACTTGCGCTTCCTCCTCCCACCACACCAGTACGACGACTGTGGACACAAAATGATAGAACACTCATTACTTTACTTGAGATAAGTTTATTATCTGTTTTAGAAGTGTTTGTCTGTCTGTCTACTTCAAAGATCTTTGGGTCCACATTCTAGTAAATGTAACGTTTTGTTTTGTCAATAATAAACGTTCCAATTACCTACCATTCTTGTTGTTTTTAATCTGAATGTTGGAACGTTGGCAGTCTATCTGGGTTTTTTTTTAAATTTAATTTTTTTGTTGTTTTTGGTAAACTGTTTCAACACTTGTTTTTTTGTCCCAGTGTGCTCTCATACTGCCCTGTCTCTGCATTCACTGCTCTATCCACATCTGAATTTTGTTCCACTGCCAGACTTTTTCATTTTACAGACGCTCTAGGGAGGGATGTCGGTTCTATCTGGTTTTGGATATAACAGTCAGACTTACAGAAAACGGCATCACACTCACAAACATTGTACCCATTAGAGTACTGTCTCTCTCGGGGGAGGGCTGGTTGAAAAAAAACGTGTTTGCATGCTTGTGCACACTTGTAAAATAAAACTTGATTTGATAACAAGAGCCAACATTACAGCCTTGTCCCCACACTGCTCAAGGGCTATAACCTTGTTACAGTTATAACCTTCAATCAATCAATCAATATGAGGCTTATATCGCGCGTATTCCGTGGGTACAGTTCTAAGCGCAGGGATTTTATAAAAAATTTTATGAAATTTATACCGCGCACATATTCAAGGCGCAGGGATTTATTTATGCCGTGTGAGATGGAATTTTTTTTACACAATACGCATTCACATCGGCCAGCAGATCGCAGCCATTTCGGCGCATATTCTACTTTTCACGGCCTATTATTCCAAGTCGCACGGGTATTTTGGTGGACATTTTTATCTATGCCTGTACAATTTTGCCAGGAAAGACCGTTTTGTCAATCGTGGGATCTTTAACGTGCACACCCCAATGTAGTGTACACGAAGGGACCTCGGCTTTTCGTCTCATCCGAAAGACTAGCACTTGAACCCACCACCTAGGTTAGGAAAGGGGGGAGAAAATGGCTAACGCCCTGACCCATGCAGGGTCAAACTCGCAACCTCTCGCTTCCGAGCGCAAGTGCCAGGGTCACAGCTACCTGCGATGTTGTTGCGAGGCTCGCGCCAAGGTCGCAGCTACCCGCGATGTTGTCGCGAAGCTCGCGCCATGGTCGCAGCTAGTCGCGCTCTTGTCGCGAGCCTCGCGCCAGGGTCACAGCTAGCCGCCCTGTTCTCGCGAGCCTCGCGCCAGGGTCACATCTAGCCGCGCTGTTGTCGCGAGGCTCGCGCCAAGGTCGCGGCTAGCTGCAGCGACTTTTCTTTTCTGTAAGGGATCGGCCACCCAGTCAATACCTTGTGTAAAAAGCTCACCTGGAACGGGAAGTACCACGGACGGGGGACGCCGAAGGTTCCAGGCCTGACGTTGTCCAGGTACCAGGTGATAACGACCAGGAGACAGGCGTCAGCCACCAGCATGATCATGGCGTACAGCAATGAAAAGTTGTTGTCCACACTGGCTGGCTCCGTAAAGCTATCCCACTGGGCTCCCTTACCTGTTGAGATATAGATAACCACACTGTTCATCACACCGACTGTCTAACAATCTTAACAACAAACAGCAGTGAAAAGTTGTTGTCCACACTGGCTGGCTCCGTGAAGCTGTCCCACTGCGCTCCCTTACCTGTTGAGATATAGATAACCACACTGTTCATCACACCGACTGTCTAACAATCTTAACAACAAACAGCAGTGAAAAGTTGTTGTCCACACTGGCTGGCTCCGTGAAGCTGTCCCACTGCGCTCCCTTACCTGTTGAGATATAGATAACCACACTGTTCATCACACCGACTGTCTAACAATCTTAACAACAAACAGCAGTGAGAAGTTGTCGTCCACACTGGCTGGCTCCGTGAAGCTGTCCCACTGGGCTCCCTTACCTGTGGCAACATGACAACCACACTGTTCATCACAACTGACTATACACCTCCCTATCAAATGATCCACTCTGGTTAAAAGCAGTGAAAAGTTTTCGTCCATGCTCGCTGGCTGGCTCTGTTAAACTGTCCAACTGCGCCCCCTGATTGGTTGTAACATTGACAACCACACTCTTCATCAGAAGGTGTGATGCTGAGTTCACACAGCCCTATCAAATGATCTCAGTAAACAGTAGAGACTAGTTGTCATCCACGCTGGTTGGCTCGGTGAAACTATTCCACTGCGCTCCTTTATCTGTCAGCACAATAAAAACAAAACAATGTTAATTGTGAAACTTGATGCTGACTGTACTCGGCCCATTCACATCATCTCAGCATACAGCAGTGAAAAGTTGTCATCCAAGCCAGCTGTCTGAAAGTGAAAGATTTCACACATTCAGGATTTCAAACTTGTTAACTAGCTCATCATGATAAGAAAACAGTTTGATTCGAAAATTTTAACGGTAAATTTTCATTTGATTAATATACTTACCCAATTCACATCTAGCCATTTACTTCAGTTTAGTGCTAGGACGCTGAAAACTCCGCTCACCCTGGTAAGGGGGAAGTACCCTAAAAATAGAACAGCCTTGACCGTCACATAATGACGTCATGACAAGGATACCCCCCAGCATGCTCTGCGCACACGTGCTCTCGCCGCCATCTTGTAAATCATTCGCTCGAAGCGCCCCATTATATTTTTAGGGGAACTAAAGCGGGGTAGGCGGGAGGGACTTCAGTATGTGAATTGGGTAAGTATATTAATCAAATGAAAATTTACCATTAAAATTTTCAATTAAATTACATATCTTATCCCAATTCACATATAGCAGATTGCTAATTAAGGTGGTGGGATGCTCACCTATGAACTAGGCAACAATTGCCCTGCTGCTACCATCGCTGGTAGAGCCTTGGTACCGTCCTGCCGCGTACTGGAAACGTCGCGCAGGTAAAAGTTGATAAAAACATCCTCAGATCTCCATGGCTGAATCGAGGACTTCAGACAATCTTCCCGATCGTAGCACAGCTAAGGAGGATGCCCAGGCTCTCGCCTCGTGCGTTCGAGCCGACTTTAGAGGGAGAACTGACTTTTTTTCTGACACTGCCACCACTCATACGCCTGTTTAATCAGCGTTGAAATCCATTTAGAAAGAGTTACCTTAGATATGTCTTTATGCCTAGCCGTGTTCAGAGATAGGAAAAGCAGCTTCTGCTGATTCGCTCTGATAGGCTCCGTGCGAGACAGGTAACTAGTAAGAGGCCGAACTGGGCAGTTAGACATATCTGGGTCCCCTGGAGCTAGAATTTTGCTAAGAGGAAGAATTCTGATTATGGGGGAAATTTGATCAGGCTTCTGGTTTTTGGCTAAGAATTCCGGCCTAAAACGTAAAGTGATAGAACCATCTTTTTCAAAAGCTATGTCTC
The DNA here is from genome assembly GCF_037325665.1 of Littorina saxatilis. Taxonomy (NCBI): domain Eukaryota; kingdom Metazoa; phylum Mollusca; class Gastropoda; order Littorinimorpha; family Littorinidae; genus Littorina; species Littorina saxatilis. The sequence continues at coordinate 57,982,748 of NC_090248.1, read as the reverse complement.
TAGAAGAGCCTGAGAGAGCGTGAATTTCGCTACCTCTCCTTGCTGTAGCCAAAAGAACGAGCAAAAGTGTCTTACGAGTAAGATTAGCTAGACTAGCTGATTGCAATGGTTCAAAATCTTGCGATCTTAAGAATTCCAGAACCAGGAAGAGATCCCATGCAGGGACTGGGGCTCTGGTTCCAGCAAACCCTATTGACGCCCCTTAAAGGACACTAGCGATAACTCCGCTGAGGTTAATGTTATGACCTAACTGCCTCAAAGTAGCTGAAATAGCAGAACGCCTGACTCGGAGAGACGAGGGGGAGCTGCCTTGAGCTGCTAACCATGACAAGTGATTAGCTACCTGCATAGAACGTGGGGCTACAGCGTTGACCCGATTCTCTGCACACCATTATTTTAACCTAAGCCGCCCAATGTGAAGTGTACACTGAGCTCGTAGACTTCCTGTGCGCTTTTTGCACCAAATCCAGTGTCCTCTCTGAGGCACCTGACAAACGCAGGGATCTTCTCACAGTCTCCATGCGTGAAGGAGCAGAGACTGTGGATTCGCGTGCTGAATGCCGGTGCGTGGTTGCAGTAATTCTCCCTTTTCCAGATTTAGAGGAATGGGAGGACCTTCTGCTAGTCGGAGGAGACCTGGAAACCAGTGCTGACTTGTTCACATCGGTGCGACCAGAACCAGAGATGGTTTCTCCAATTCTGCTTTCCTCAGCACTTTTCCAAGCAGTTGGAATGGTGGGAAAGCGTGAGTCGACTTCCAGAGCATTCACTTTCCAGGCTTCGGGGTCCGGAAACGGGGATAATTATGAACACTGGTAATCTCCTTGAGAACCGTGTTACGAAAAGATCGACCATTGGTTTCTCCACCTGAACCCAAAGTCGCTGTAGAGCGTGGTGGGTGATCGTCCACTCCGTGTGAAGTACTTTCGATGATCGACTGAGAGAGTCTGCCAAAACGTTCAGTTTTCCCGGAAGATATTTTGCTGACAACCTTATCTGATGCTGGTGACACCACTTCAAAATTTGGCATGCTTTGAGAGTCAGAGTGTGAGAGCGAGAGCCGCCCTGCCTGTTGATGTAGGCTGCAACTGTGGTATTGTCTGTATGAAGACGAACATGCTTGCCTGCCAGCCCACCAGTGGTAGAAAGCTCTGAAGACCTTGAGCTACAGCCTCTAACTCGAGAACATTGATGTGCGAGAGGGCTTGGCCTGTTGTCCACGTGTCTGAGGCTGTGTGGCGAGAGAGATGAGCGCCCCAGCCTGACAGGGAAGCGTCTGTGAACAAATCCTCCTCTGGCGGAGGGGGAGTGATGAGGACTCCCTGAGAAATCCATGGTTCCAGCCACTGAGCTGTGGTCTGCTGAAACCAACCTTCTAGCTGAACCGAGACCTGCCATCCCTGGGAGGAGGGGTTCCAAACCGAACTCAAAGCTGCCTGAAACGGCCTCTTGTGTACTCTCCCCAGAGGGACAAGTGTGGCCATAGATTCCATTTGACCAAGCACTGACGCCAGCTCCCGGACCGGAGCTTGCTTCTGTGACGCCAGTGATTTCACTAGATCCTGCAGTTTGTCTATCCTCCTCTGTGAGGGGCGTACTGACCAATCTACCGTATTGAACCTCATTCCCAGGTACGTGAAGGACTGGGATGGTGTAAGTTCCGACTTGGCTTGATTGACCGAGAAACCCAACTCGTGAGCCTGACACAGTGTGAGCCGCGTATGGGCACTGCATGCCTCCCGATCCTGGTTGAGGATAGGCCAGTCGTCGAGATAAGCCCTGAGTCGTACGCCCTGCTGCCTGACTAGAGAGCACAGCTGGCGTACCACCATCGTGAAAATCCATCGGGCCAAGGAAAGGCCGAAGGGAAGAGCCTTGAATTGGAACACTCTCTTTCGCCACCGAAATCTCAGCCATTTCCGGTCTGATGGATGCATGAGGATGTGAAAGTGTGCGTCTGTCAGGTCGATCGACGTCACCCAGTCTCCCGGTCTGAGTGCTTCCCTGACTGACGCTGGAGTCTCCATTGTAAACTTGATCTGTCTCAGAAATCTGTTCAGATGAGACAAGTCTAAGACAGGGCGCCAGCCCCCTGAAGCCTTCGGTACCACGAAAATTCTCCCGTAGAAACCTGGGGAGTTGTGGTCCGTTACTTCGTCTATCGCTTCCTTCTGAAGTAGAGACAAAATTTCTGCTTGTATCGCCGTCTTTGCCTCCAGCTTGACGGGAAACTTGAACTTCGGAAGAACTCTGGTTAAGGGAGCCTTTCCCTCCTTCCAGAGTAGCCTGAAACCCGAACGCACTATGCTCACTATCCACTGACTGTTTACCTTTAGCGCCCAAAGTGCGAGCGCCCGAGACAGGCCGCCTGCAGCCAAAGGCGTGGTGGAATTGTGAGGTAGTGGTTCGGGGGCGCATCATTGGGGGTGTGCTTTGCGTCCAGACTCCCTTGAATTGCCGAAAGACGGCTTCTTCTTAGGGTAAGGCGCGCCTCTTCCCCGTCCCCTTGAAGAAGAGCTGGTTTGTGTAGACCTGCCCCTATTCGCCGAAGAGGCGGAAGGTTTAGGTGGCCCATAGCTCTTGCTCTGTGGCTTAGGGAACCCGTGTTGAGCTAACTTAGCGATCGCTAAGTCCCGATTGTCCTGTGTTTCCTTCTGGAGGGCGTCGAGAGACGGCTGCCCCAGTAAGGAACCTTCAGTGAACGGCGAAAACTTAAGCACCTCCAGCGTGGCTTTATCCTGTATCTTAGAGCCCGCCAGAAACGCGGACCTGCGCGTATGCACTGCATGTGCGTAAAGCTGCGCAGACAGACGCATTTGTTCTGCTGAAACTTTAGCCAAAGTAGCTAGCAGAGTAGTCACGTCCTTTACGCTCGCGTCACTCCGAAATTCAAACGGATCCAGTGACGTGGCGATAGACCGGGAGAGAGACCTGAGTAGCGTCTCCGACAGAGACGCTAATTCCAAGGTGAATCTCCCAGTTTCCTCCAAACCCAAGAGAGAGGCTTCTGTATAAGGGACAGATCTGTCTCTGCTATAGCCGTCTTCTCTGAGCGTCGCCAACTCCGGAGTTACTGGGAGCGTCGCACGTGGTAATGAAAAGGAGTCTATGAGATTACGTGGAACAGCGTTCAACATCACCCTTCGTCCCGCCTGCTGCGAGACATGAAGGGCTCGATGTGCGTCAGCCAGCCAAGGCTTAGCTGAGTCTGGTGCCTGACCATGCTCCGCTAGAAGAGGCACTGAATCAGACGGCGCACCCCCGCGCCCCGAACGCTTAGCCAGGATCAAAGCCATGTCGTAAGCCACTAAAGGAGATTCACGAAACTTAAAAGTTGGTGTCCCTTCTTGTGGTGAGTGAAAATCTTCAACAGCTGAAGGTGGTGGTGCCGAAGCATTTGCTGCTGACACCACTCCTTCCTCAAAATACCTTGAGGCTACCTGAGCTGCCATTGCTACCGCTTGGTATAGCTTGGCTGGTAAATGGAAATTGGTATCGTCATCCACAGCGGAATCCCCATATTCCGATTCTCCTTCCGGAAGTTCGCCAACACATTGACTAGCATCGTTATAGGCGGTATCCCCCGGAAGTGAGGGTGCTAGTGAGGTATAACCACCACTAGCATCCGCCCTCGAGAATACTTCCTGCCCCCCGGGCGGAAGTGTGGAACGCTGTGCCGATACTAGATCCTGAATAGGCCGTACCGACGATAGCGTATCTTCCGTTCTAAGCACAGGCATCGGAAGAGCAAAACCTCGACCAGCTACCCGTCTATTGACGGCTTCCTGCTCCCGTGGCGGAAGTTGAGACCGTTGTGCCGTCGCTGAATCATTGCCAGGCATGCACTTCGTATCTCCCGTACTAAGAGCAAGCACCGGAAGGGAGAATCTTCGACCGGATGCCTGTCTATTGACGGCTTCCTGCCCGACGCCGGGCGGAAGTTGGGAACTACGTTGTGCCGTCGCTGAATCATTGCCAGGCATGCACTCGCGTAATTCCCTGTTTGACAGTACGGTACCTTCAGAAAAGATGTCGTTCCAGGCAGAAGATGCACAGTGAGAAGACGCACTTCCATCCAGCTCAGCGTGAACATCGGGGCTCGTAATCGTGGCTGACGGGGTTGCCTTAACCCTCGGTCGCACGCTAGCGTTGTCCGCTCCCGCATGCAGAGAGAGCAACTGCGCACTCGCCGACTTAAACTCCGCTGAAAACATGGCACGCATTTCATCGCTAAACGAAGCAAACATGGAAGACAAATCTTCTTTCTCTGACGCTACACTAGACTTAACCGGCGCTGTCTTGCACTCATGCTTCAACGCCTGCATATTAGGACTCTTAGGGTCATCAATTTGTACTGAAAACGACGTCTTAGAAACTGGTTCAAACACACTAACTGTGGTTTTCGAAACCTTCGCTTTCTTCGCCGCCTTCTTAGACGGGGACTCTGCTGCTGTCCCTACCTACCTGTCTAGCACTAGATTTCTTCTTCCTACTGTCTGCCATACTGGCGAAAGTCTCAAACGTCAAAAACGTAAACAAAGACTAACTTGTGGCAAACGAAAGTATCACAACAAGGAAAAACTGGAAAAATCTCACCCAAACTCAGCCAAAAGCTAAGTAACAAACGTGTGACCAGGGTTGGTACTGCCAAGAAGCAGTGGGCTAAGGAATAGCCCGAGCGTAGACCAAAACACGTCCGCAACCAACGGCGCTGAAGAGTGGAATGATTTACAAGATGGCGGCGAGAGCACGCGTGCGCAGAGCATGCTGGGGGGTATCCTTGTCATGACATCATTATGACGGTCAAGGCTGTTCTATTTTTAGGGTACTTCCCCCTTACCAGGGTGAGCGTAGTTTTCAGCGTCCTGGCACTAAACTGAAGTAAATTGCTATATGTGAATTGGGATAAGATATGTAATTTAACCTGACTTTACATAACACTATGCGCATACTATACTCTGATCCTAATAATACACAATCAAACTATCAGCAAACCCTGACCACACACTGACCTGTCCCTTCGTAGAGGCCGATGGTCTTCATGCCGTAGGACATGGCCATGTTGAAGAGTGTGCAGACGCCGATCTTTTCCCCCAGCGTCAGGTCCTCGTAGCGCTGCTCCAGGAAGTAGTACGGGTAGAACACGGCGAAGAACAGGATGCCGCCCAGCGCCGCCGCCACGTTGGCTGTGGGAACATAGTTACACACACTTCAAATGCAGGCACAGAGGAACCTCTCTTTAAAACCTCTTCAAAGACTTCCTCCTTTTTAAGAACCTTCTTAAAATCTCAAATGTTATGTTCATAGCCTTTGTAAATTATCCTCCATTTCAAGACTCCTTTTCTTTCAAGGCCAGGATTTCCTAGGGTTTTCTTAGGTTGGTAAAGAGGGGCAGGGGGGGTGGGGGTGGGGGGGGGAGGCGGTTCCTCTGTAGTACAGAACAGGTACTCATTGAAACTTCATCATCACTTATTGCGAAAATGTTTCTTTGCTCTTCAAACATTAACAAAACATAGTTACACACACTTGTCAAACGCAGCCAGTTTCACACACAGTGACACTTCAAATGCAGCCAGTTTCACACACAGTGACACTTCAAATGCAGCCAGTTTCACACACAGTGACTCTTCAAATGCAGCCAGTTTCACACACAGTGACACTTCAAATGCAGCCAGTTTCACACACAGTGACACTTCAAATGCAGCCAGTTTCACACACAGTGACTCTTCAAATGCAGCCAGTTTCACACACAGTGACACTTCAAATGCAGCCAGTTTCACACACAGTGACACTTCAAATGCAACCAGTTTCACACACAGAGACACTTCAAATGCAGCCAGTTTCACACACAGTGACACTTCAAATGCAGCCAGTTTCACACACAGTGACACTTCAAATGCAGCCAGTTTCACACACAGTGACACTTCAATTGCAGGCAGTTTCACACACAGTGACACTTCAAATGCAGCCAGTTTCACACACAGTGACACTTCAAATGCAGCCAGTTTCACACACAGTGACACTTCAAATGCAGGCAGTTTCACACACAGTGACACTTCAAATGCAGCCAGTTTCACACACAGTGACACTTCAAATGCAGCCAGTTTCACACACAGTGACACTTCAAATGCAGGCAGTTTCACACACAGTGACACTTAAAATGCAGCCAGTTTCACACACAGTGACACTTCAAATGCAACCAGTTTCACACACAGTGACACTTCAAATGCAGGCAGTTTCACACACAGTGACACTTCAAATGCAGCCAGTTTCACACACAGTGACACTTCAAATGCAGCCAGTTTCACACACAGTGACACTTCAAATGCAGCCAGTTTCACACACAGTGACACTTCAAATGCAGCCAGTTTCACACACAGTGACACTTCAAATGCAGCCAGTTTCACACACAGTGACACTTCAAACGCAGGCAGAGTGGAAATTATAACTCTCTTTCAAGACCCCCCAATTCAAGACTTCTTTCTTTATAAGACCCTCCTTTCTCAGATGTTCTATCCATAGCCTCTGTAAACTGACCCCCAATTTAAGACTTCTTTCTTTATAAGACCCTCCTTTCTCAGATGTTCTATTCATAGCCTCTGTAAACTGACCCCCATTTTAAGACTTCCTTCCTTTTAAGACCGGATTTTCTTAGAGATTTTAAACTCGTTTAAAGGGGGGGTTCTACTGTAGTAAATAACTGGGTCCTCATTGAAACTTCACCTCACCGCGTTACGATATTCACATTAGCAGTAGAACTAGCGTAAACCTTATGATTTTATCATGAGCCCACATACAAGATGATGCATGAGGGTTTCATAGCGCATAATGCAAGTGTGGCCCCCTGCATAGCCTGTGTGTGGCCAGCCCTGAAGGGAGATGACCACCCACCGACGGGCGCAGTGGCGTGGTGGTAAGACGTCGGCCTCCTAATCGGGAGGTCGTGAATTCGAATCCTGGTCGCTGCCGCCTGGTGGGTTAAGAGTGGAGATTTTTGCGATCTCCCAGGTCAACTTATGTGCAGACCTGCTGGTGACTTAACCCCCTTCGTGTGTACACGCAAGCACAAGACCAAGTGCGCACGGAAAAGATCCTGTAATCCATGTCGGAGTTCAGTGGGTTATGGAAACACGAAAATACCCAGCATGCCTACTCAACGAAAGCGGAGTGAGTTGACTATGCTCTCAGAGTATAGTGTGGGGAACCCAAATGGGCAAACGAGCTCACACGTAACCAGACAATTCTGGAACGCTGAAGAAGAAGACCACCCACCTTTGTTGACCAGCGTGCTGACCATGAAGCAGTAAGCGATGATGGTGACGGAGTAAATGAGGAGGAAGACGAAGACGATGGAGGGGTCGCTGTAGACCAACACGGACTTCTTGCCGCCCACCTTAATGGACATGAACAGCACGTAGACGGCGCACACGAAGATCTGGTAGATGAAGAACTGCAGGAACCACGATATCCAGTGGGCTGCCGCAGACATCCCCATCAACTTCATCGACTCCTGCAAGCAACACCTGGACACTTTACCTGTTATCTCTCACCTGATGCATCAAAATAGATTCTCAGAGTTATGGTTAATTCGGCTGTTTTTGTCTTAATTTGTCTCTCTCTCTCTAGCTCTCTAAACTAAAATCATCCATACCTTGAGCTCTCTCTGTGTCTCAGAGATGATGTTCTTGTCTCCTTGTCTCCTAATCTCTCTCTCTCTCTCTCTCTCTCACTCACTCTCCCCCCTCTCTCTCTCTTCTCTCTGTCTCTCTCTCTCTCTCTGTCTCTTCTCTCTGTCTCTGTCTCTCTCTCTGTCTCTCTCTCTCACTCTCTCTCTCCCCCCTCTCTCTCTCTCTCTCTCTCTCTCTCTCTCTCTCTCTCTCTCTCTCTCTCTCTCTCTCTCTCTCGATCACCCGTACCTTGAGCTGCCTCTCCTTCTCGTAGACGATATTCTTGGTCATGATGATGACGGAGAGGATGAAGGACAGCATGAGGACAGTCGGTAAGTTTTGCTGCAACACCTGCGTCATGGCGTCGTCGATGTACGGCGGATACGGCATCCGCTGTATGGTCCATGATGCACTGTCCAGGATGGTAGAGGTATTGCTAAGCGACCACACTCTGATCAGGGATTCTGCCACTATGCGTTGGACGTACACAAATCCCCGTTTGAAGTACACTGAAAATTGAACAAAGTCCTGCCGAAAACTCACTTTGAGTACACCCTGCATACCAGGTAAGAGAGAATGCTCACTGTTCTACAGGCTAAATATTTCGCCTCTTAAGGACATGATATGGGTAATATGATAATTTGAGTTTTTACGCCCTCACGGCTTTTGATGTATGCGTGTTTAGGTGGTATCAGCCATCTGCACTTTTGACAGAATGACCGAGGTCTTTTACGTGCCATTGTGGTGACACGGGGTTGGGATATGGCTTCCGTCTCTGGGTCTTCACATAAAGTTGACCAGTGTCCGTTCCAACTCGAATTCGAACCTGCGACCTTCCGATCACAAGTCCAGTGATCTACCAACTGAGCTACCGGGCCCCCCCGAGCATACCACTGCTCTTTTGTGATTTAAATAGGCAATTTTCCTTGTTTTTATTAAGGACAGCAACATCTTTGAGTCTTGAGTCTTAAATGAAATAATAATATGTTTGTGGCCATTCTCTCAATTCTAAAAGCATACACAAAGACATTTTCTTTCGCAATCAAGACCCAGTGCTTGCGCAAAGAAGACTAGACTACACAATAGCATGCATCATGAAACCTACATTCCTTCTTATCCTTGCGAGGGCTGAGCACCTGGTAGAAGGAAAAGATCCTCCGTGTGTGCCACTTGTCGTCGTTCAGCGTACGAGGTCGCACGGTGTAGGTCAGGTCAGAGGGCAAGGTCGTGGCGCTGGGATCAATGTCAAAGATGACAGCGAAGGGAATCATTTCAGCCCTCCTCTGGTCCATTGCAAAATACTTAATGACGTCCTCTTTTGTGGCAAATCCCATGGTTTGCCCTGTCACAGAAAGAACTCCCCAGTCAGCAACAATCCAAATCCAGGACCTTAATCTTAAGATCTCTACAAATCTGAGAAAATCAGGTCTTAAAGGCTGCCATATTCGTAGCGTTCATTAATTAATTCATATTGTTTACATGTGTCAATAATGTTATACAACTGTACCTAAGGGGATATAATAACGATTGGCTGTAGCTTTCGAACACAGAAAAAATTATTTCAGTATTGCAAAGTGGTGTTGATAGTGTCGAATGTAAACAGAACAGTCTCAAACGCCATCTTTGGTTTACGAAACGTCACGAAGTGACCTCAACGGTCTAAAAATAGCCCAAGTCCTGGAGAACTGTTGCTAAACAATGCAATAAAGAATTAATTATTTCTCGTAATTGGTAAGGACTTCAAACCTAAAACTTAGCAGGAAGCTTAATTTATACATCCCCGCAACGATGGGAAAAGCCCTGGAAGTAATTAAACTAATTAGATAGGACTATGTCAGCCTTTAAAAGGGAGGGAGTCTTAAAATGGTGGTAAATGTACAGAGGCTATGAACAGAAATTCTGAGAAAATTGGGTCTTAAAAGAGAGGGAGTCTTAAATTGGATGGTCTCAACAAGGGGGGTGGAGGGGGTGGGTATAGGTCCACTGTATTGATCAAAATTGTGTTCATGCTTTCAAAGTAAAAGTTAACCTATGCCTGTAACCTTGCTGCAGACAGTAAGTATACCACTGTAGTAATTAACATGTCAACCATGTGATTGCACATAAAACGTGTTGCTCTGCGCTGTTTGACAATGGGTACAGCCAAACATTGTGTGAGAGAGAAAGGTCAACAAACAGAGCGCCTTACCTCTCAGGTTGTCCACAGCCAGCGTGTTGTTGACATCGTCCATGACGGTGTTGATGAGGGCCGAGGTGTTTGGAGCGTACAGCATCAGGGAGGACGGTTGGGACAGGTTGTTACCAAACCCAGGCCCGAGGTCCTGCTGCCTGTACAGTGTGGGTAAAGGCTGGTCCGTCACCTTCACCACCTACACACACAAATGAACTTTTGAAATGGCAGAAGGCAACCACAGTAAATAGAACCAGTACCACAGATCCGGTACAGTGGACCAGTACAGAGTACAAGTCCATATCATATATAAGTACGAGCCTCTGGCGAGTGAGTCCCTTGATATTCCCGCTGGGTCTTGACTGAAATACAAGCCATATAAAAAATCACGAGTGTTGTAACCTATATATCCCATGAAGATCTAAAAGACAAAGTGTGACGGAAACATCAAGCTTTAGTTGTCTGTTCAGATGAGGCACTGAGGGCTTAACCTCTGCACATACCTTATTCTAAAGTCACGCTTGTTGATCTATGTCAAGTCGGTGCATAATGGTGGCTTGGTTGTCCCTGTCAGTTGAAAGCCTCTTACACGGATTTGACTGAATACCTAGTGGTTACACACGCATCTCCTGAGATCTTGGACACCTTCATCGTCTATAGGGCCTACTGCGCCGCAGAAGAGCTAGCTAGAAATACTCGCAAAATGCATTAAACAGCTTTGTTCCAGAGAACAATCATAGTCGATGATGTACCGATAAGGGCGTGTGTACCTTTCTTTCTTTATTTGGTGTTAACGTTGTTTTCAACCACGAAGGTTATATCGCGACGGGAAAAGGGGGGGAGATGGGATAGAGCCACTTGTAACGTTAATTGTTTCTTGTTCACAAAAGCACTAATAAAACAAGAGGCGAAGCCTTCAAGGCTCACGTAAGAAATAGACAAACAGTAACACAAACTCAATCACTCCGTCACACATACACACACACACACACACACACACAGTAAGCATAGGTGACACTGTGCAAGAAAGCGAGACACTAGATCTAGATCTGTCTGTCTGCATGTCTTTGTAATCTTTAGTTTCTTTTTGGACAAAGTTTTCCCAGTTTTGAAGTTTAGCCTCAGCGGTGATCTGGTTAAATTGTATTTCAGCTGACTTCATATTCGTGAAGTTAGCGTCTGAGCAGTGCCTGAGATATGTCCTAATGTGATATCGCTTGTTTGCCAAGGCTTCATCACAGTCTGCATTCCACCACTCATTCCTTTTGGCCTTACAGTTAGGATTTACTGATTTAAGCGGAATGTGATTATTGGCTGGCAGCAGTGAGTATACATTGACGTATGTTATTGTAAGAGGCTTCGATGTCATCCGTAAGGAGAGTTTCCTCCCTGACACCCTCGAGCTCCGCACGGAAGCTGTCCCAATTTGCCTGTTTGTAATTGTACTTTTTTCTGACCTCCGAGTTATTGCGATTAGGGGCGAAGTGGCGGAAGGTAAGAACAATGGGTAAGTGATCGGAGCCGAGGGCGTCCGGGAAAACGTTCCAGTCGATGTCAGTGACTATGGCATTTGAGCAAAGGGAGAGATCGATTGCTGACGGGGAATGGTCAGCTCTGTCTGGAAGTCTGGTTGCCGAGCCATCGTTTAGTATACAAAAGTCAGTTTCCAAAATGACGTCAGCAAGGTTGCTATTGGCATGTTTGTATCTAGGGTTAGCAGAGTCCCACAGAGGGTGGTGATTATTAAAATCAACCCATCACGCACCAGTGTGCCCTGCTATGATCCAGGGATTTTAGCCAGTCGGTAGTTCCTTTTTTATTACACCCGTGGGGGTAATATATGTTAACTATGTTGAGGTTTTTGGATCCTTTTATTTCGATTTCAACAGCACATGTACTGAGATTTTCTGAACTAGGGATGAGAGGTGCAAAGGGTTTGTAATTTAAGGAAGACTTTAGATAAATAGCTGTTTGAATGAGTTGCCCTGAGCCCTTTTGCTCTACTATGGGAGGGAAGTCAAAACCATATATAGAAGGCAGTAGGGAGCGTTTTCTCTTGACTGACTGGATAACTAAGATGTCAGCAGAGTGATTTGATATATAATTATATAGCTGAGAGAAGTTAGAGTTGATAGAGCGACAGTTCCACTGTAATATGATAAATCCGTGACCGCTTTCACCTTGTTCAGCCATTTTAACACGCACAAAGAAGGTAAGTTAAAGGGCAGATTTAAAATAGGTTAAAAAGTGGTTTTAACAGCTTTCATATCCGTCACGGACAACTGCTTGGCACCAGCAAGGGCGCCCAGCGCCAGAGTGGCGCCGCCCGGAATGAAGCGTTCAACCTTGGTGTTGGAGAGTTGTGTGTATGTAACTTTTTGCTGGACCAACGACAGTTCCAAGCAGGCATTTTTTGGTAGGATATTTCTTGCCGATGCTACGAATTATGCAGTTTTGCAGTAAAGTGAAAGGCATTCTACCTAATAACGGCTAAAATATCAAAAACCTTCAATCCAACAGCACCTAGGCATGTAGTGTAAACACTCACAGATCTAACAAGACCATTCTCAGAGAGCAACATTGCGTAATACTACCATAAATGGATGTTTTGGGTGACAGTACCTCGATCTTGTCCGCGAATTTTGGCGTGTGGGAACCGAGTGGGAACCGAACACAAAGGGTCAGGGCACCGAACACAAAGCGTAGGGGAACCGTCATAGTGTCACCGGTGTGATATATATAGAATGACGTCAAGAGCGAGAATGCAGAGAAATTACGTCATGAGCAAGGGAGATCATCCTTTACTCTGTGTGTGTCTCCGCCGCCTACATTCCAACGTAGAATTTTGAAAGCAGGGAGCACACTAGAGGTACAGAGAAATTACGTCATGGGCAAGAGAGATCATCCTTTACTCTGTGTGTAAGCAGACAAGCACAAGAGAATAATAACCAAAGACAAACAGGCACAGTAACTACAAGAGAACCGGTACGATAGAATCGGAAGAAAAGAACAATCTTGTCACACACAAAATCACATACCTGTCTATATTACAACGATCATCATAATAACAAGCACACCACACAACAGATCACATACCTGTCTAATGACCAGCATAATGACGGCGCCCAACAGGGGGATGAGAATCTCAGCCACCGTGACCTTGACACTGCGTTTCTGTTGCAGCAGGTTCTTCCACAGCAGGAGGCCCACCTGGCAGGGGAAGCCCACACGCTTGGCTGAGCTCCGGGCTGACGATGCCTGGCCGCTGTTTGCTGCCGCTCCATGGTCTGCTCCGTACTGGCCCCGGCCTCCTGATCCCAGCAACTGTCACACAAACAATGGAACAAAATATATTATACGATTGAACACTGAATGTTCCCCGGGCATGTTTGTGCCCGTTCAGTAGAAGAAAAAAAGAAAAGATTCTAGCTGGAATGGATTGATACATAATTGTTATTCGTATTTTTGACCATAATATGTAGAGGTTACACGCCGAGTCTCAGTGATTATTAAAAATAATGGTCGAAGTTAGCGGATCATGAAAAATGCGAGCTTTAGCGAGCTTTTTCATGACCGCGAACTGAGACCATTATTTTTTATAATCACTGAGACGAGGTGTGTAACCTCTTTATTCCTCCTTTCTTCAGTTATTCAAAGAAAAGAGGAGGTTTTTTGCGAAAGTTTGATCGAATCCTATTCACTCAACCAGTCAACCTGCGCAGGCGATCGATTAATGCGCGGTTGTATAGTTCCGTGCAAATCATTCCATTCTGTTAACACTTCTTGTCAGTTTTCCTATTTTGGACTAAAATCAAGTACACAGATATGCTGTTATTCTGCTGTGGCGGCAAAGGCAGATATTGTGTGTTCTGTATATGTTTTGGTATCGCTTAGGATAATGTTCTTTCGTCAAATGGGACTAGCAGACGAACTTTTGCACCCGTGTTCCAACGTTAAAAACTGAATGAAGTTCAGTTTTCTGGGGAAAATAGTGTATGAAACCGCTTTATGTTGTTTAAATTGATGAGATGTGTGCATTTGGTTGCGTGTGATCTGTTTATTAAATGAAATATTGTTGAAAACTGACAGTCGGATTGCAGTCTGTTGTCGAAGAAACAGAGTGAAAAGAAGGGGAACTACTCTTGTCGCTAGACAAAGTATGAGTTACTTGCCTTGCGGGAAATTGCTTGTGATGAACGTTTGAGCACGGCAAATCTAGATTCAGAAAACAACCGAACTCATGGATTTTATATGAAGATTCATGTGTTCAGGCCTGTAGTTGTTAATTTAAATGCGGTATATTTGTATTGTTTGCTCCAGAGATGTATACTTCGTACGTTAGAGCGTTCGGAACTTTTCAGTCGCAAAAAGTAGTACCGAAACAAAACAACTTCTCAACCCATTGCACTATCGAGGATTCAGGCTGTTGCTGGGTCGTTATTTGTTTGGTTGCTGGGTCCTTATCGAAAAATAACTACCCCTACAAGTTTACAGAGGTAAAGAAGCAGAGGGGGTAATAAATAAATGTTATTCGTATTTTTGACCATAATATGACATTTTACACAGATTTCGACAAACACTTTTCACCTCGACCCCTAGCACGGTCTCGGAAAACAATCACTGTCATAACTAACACACAGACGGGCGCAGTGGCGTGGTGGTAAGACGTCGGCCTCCTAATCGGGAGGTCGTGAGTTCGAATCCCGGTCGCTGCCGCCTGGTGGGTTAAGAGTGAATTTTCCGATCTCCCAGGTCAACTTATGTGCAGACCTGCTAGTGACTTAACCCCCTTCGTGTGTACACGCAAGCACAAGACCAAGTGCACACGGAAAAGATCCTGTAATCCATGTCGGAGTTTGGTGGGTTATGGAAACACGAAAATATCCAGCATGCAGGCTACTCAACGAAAGCGGAGTGAAGCTGACTATGCTCTCAGAGTAGGCCTATAGCTTGGGGAACCCAAATGGGAAAACGAGCTCACACGTAACCAGAAAATTCTAGAACGCTAAGCCAGACTTGGACGCCGTTTTACGCTCTATGCGCCGCAGGCCGTTTTGTGCGTCGCGCGGGATTTGCCGAGTGGCCACACATCGACGATTTTTTTCACAACGCGGTATCAGTGAGCGGGTCACCTGACAAGAAGGTTCAGTTGCATTCGAATGCCGCGCCGCGAGCAGCTGACGTCATCGCTCTGGTTTGCTCTGATTGGTCAAATTTCCGTCGTTCTATGTCTGTGTCATAGAAATTAGAACACGCGCTATTCTTCTGCAAATAACGCTGAAATTGTTTTTGGATTGTTTAATAAAAATATAATTTTAATTACAAGTTTCCGATTTTTAATGACCAAACTCATTCATTAGTTTTTAAGCCACCAAGCTGAAATGCAATACCAAAGTCCGGCCTTCGTCGAAGATTGCTTTGCCAAAATTTCAATCAATTTGATTGAAAAATGAGGGTGTGACAGTGCCGCCTCAACTTTTACAAAAAGCCGGATATGACGTCATCAAAGGTATTTATTAAAAAAATGAAAAAAAAGTCCGGGGATATCATTCCCAGGAACTCTCATGTCAAATTTCATAAAGATCGGTGCAGCAGTTTAGTCTGAATCACTCTACACACACACACACGCACAGACAGACACACACACACACACACACACACACACACACACACATACACACACACACACACACACACACATACACCACGACCCTCGTCTCGATTCCCCCCTCTATGTTAAAACATTTAGTCAAAACTTGACTAAATGTAAAAAGAGAAAGAGAGACAGAGGAATGGAGAGAGTGAGTGAGAGAGAGAGAGAGAGAGAGAGAGAGAGAGAGAGAGAGAGAGAGAGAGAGAGAGAGAGAGAGAGAGAGAGAGAGACAGACAGACAGACAGTCAGAGAGAGGGAGTGAAAGAGAAAGAGGGGGAGACAGGCAGACAGAGAGAGAGAGAGAGAGTGAGAGAGAGAGCGAGAGAGAGAGAAAGAAAGAGAGAAAGAGAAAGAGAGAGAGAAAGAAAGAGAGAAAGAGAGAGAGAGAGAGAGAGACAGACACACAGAGAGAGAGAGAGCCAGAGAGAGAGCCAGAGAGAGAGAGAGTCCAATATGATGCTACCAGAAGAGAAGAAGCGTGTATCTACCTCCAGGGGACTGTCGGCCACTTTCTCCTTCATGCCGCCTCCGCCCTCCGTTTTTGCATCTATAGACCAAATAGCCTGGACCGCCAACTCGTCACGTGATCCTTCGAGGTTACGACGCTCGACTTTCAGGGGCGCTTAGCGTCCGGTTTGAAAGGGCAGCGATTCGAAGACAGTGAAAAGAAAGCACGCTCCAGTTATTTGTGACAATGGGAGGTGACAATGAACTGGATTTTCCAAAACTCCAAACTAAACTTAACAAAACTCATCGAAAAACATGTTCCATATGCACTTTAGCTGAGTTTATTTTAGCATTTTCAGAACTTACCTCGGCAACTTCGTCCATGTTTACAATCGACACCGGGTATGACATCCCCCTGATTTCTGAAAGGCCATGTAAGCGTAGGTTCCTAAATGCGAGAGGCCGCTACCTCGTAGATAGAGAGAAAGAGCGGAGAGAGAGCTAGTTGGCGGTCCAGGATAAATCGAGGGTTCCCTGCCAGAACCCCGTATCTCGTTTTGTGAAAACTTTTCAAGAGAGACTTTTACAAGTTTGCAACAGCGCTAAAAATCGAAAAAGCAAGACAGAGCTTTAAAATTAAGGCAAGAGCAAAACCAATTTGTGAAGAACATAATCCAGGAGAAGGAAACGCAGAATTCGAAGCCAGCATTTGTTAATCGTGACGTTTTACAACATTTCTGAGATACTTCGTTTTGCCAAGTCACATTTGTGGATGAAATCCCTAGAGTAATCCTGCCGGAACCACGTATCTTCAGATACAATGTTTTGGCACTCTTCCCTAAATGACAAAATCCACAGAATAGTCTTGCCAGAACCCCCTATCTTCAGATACGACGTTTTAGCACACTCTCTGACATGACAAAATCCACAGAAATTTCCTGCCAGAACCCCGTATCTGTAGATAAGACGTTTTGGCACTCTTTCCGTCATGTCAAAATCCCCAAGAGTTCCCTGCCAGAACCCCGTATCTTCAGATAAGACGTTTTGGCACTCCTTCCGACCTGGCAAAATTTGCGGAATGGTCAAGCCAAAACCACGTAATCTTAAAATAATACCACATTATGCCAGAGCATCGAACCTGGTATAATTTACAGGCAAGTCCAGCCAGAACTTTATTTGATCCCGAGAAACATAACATGCCTTCTTTTTGGTGATTGGAACAGAGAATTGAATAAGAAAGACGTCACAAAGAAAACGACGTCACTCAAAGTTGGGTGCGCGTTCATTTCTCGTTTTAAGGTGAAATGGTCGCATTTTGCATGTCGATTTGATCAGTAATAACCTATGCTTGGCGCGGGTGGACAATATTCATTTTTTTGGCCAAAACTGGCGTTTTTGGCCAAAACTATACTTTTTTGGCCAAAACTTTGCTTTTTTGGCCAAAACTTTGCTTTTTTGGCCAAAACTGGCGTATTTGGCCAAAACTGGCGTTTTTGGCCAAAACTGCTGTGAAGAATGGTGGAAGAGGCGTATACATTAGTTTCCCTGATAGAAGCTGCCTCACCAAATCCACCCCAACGTGGCAGCTCCCTGCCAACTTCAGTGCCTAAACCTGTGCTCGAAGCACCCGGCACCCTTAACAAATCTGAGAGGACATTCCGGTCCACCGTCTTCTTGACGAACTGCAGATGTTTGCTATAGAGTCTGTCAGGAAATCAACTGCTGCAAGACATCAAAGAGAGCTCCAACAACTCTGCTCCAGAACAGCCATATCCCTCATACAGTGGAAACCCCTTTTACACAGCACACCGTGACTACTGTCATACTTCATGCAACTCATCCCCCATGCCTTTCTGTTTAAAGATGCTATAGTGAAAGGTCTGTACAAAGTGGAGAATAACCTGCACATTGGATTTCACATCACTCTACTATGGCAGAAGGGGCGGGGGGAAGCATTCTTGCACACACACACACGCTTACATGCATGCACTGACACTAAATGACACATACATTCAAGTATGTACACACACACACACACACTCAAGCACACACACCAAATCACATCACCTCACACACATATATTTGAATGTGTTCACATTTTTTTTATTTTGACTTATTTAAAAAATGTAAAAACCATCTGCTCAAAAACTGTACAAATATGTAAAAGAACACACAAACATAGATAAAAATGGTGTTTCTCTTACCCATATATTTTGTTCTCTCTGTATGTCTGTCTCTCCCTGTCTCCTTCTCTCTCTCTCTCCCTTTTTCTCACCTGTTTCTTAGAGACAGACACATCCCCCAGACACACACAGAACTCTTCTCCCTTCTTTCTTAATCATTCTCTCAATGGAGGTCCATTCTGTGCTGATGCTCAAGCACAAACCTAAAACAAGTCGCGTAAGGCGAAATTACTACATTTAGTCAAGCTGTGGAACTCACAGAATGAAACTGAACGCACTGCATTTTTTCACAATGACCGTAGTCCGCCGCTTGTGCATAACGGAGTGAAACTGACGAGCCTGTTCAGCGCGGTAGTGGTTTCGCTGTGCTGCATAGCACGCTTTTCTGTACCTCTCTTCGTTTTAACTTCCTGAGCGTGTTTTTAATCCAAACATATCATATCTATATGACAAGGAATAAGATTAAATTGTTTTTCAATCGATTTCGGAAATTTAATTTTGATCATACTTTTTATATTTTTAATTTTCAGAGATTTTTTTTAATCCAAATATAACATATTTATATGTTTTTGGAATCAGGAAATGATGTAGAATAAGACGAACGTAAATTTGGATCGTTTTATATCAAAAACAAATTTATTACAATTTTCAGATTTTTAATGACCAAAGTCATTAATTAATTTTTAAGCCACCAAGCTGAAATGCAATACCGAAGTCCGGCCTTCGTCGAAGATTGCTTT
The DNA here is from genome assembly GCF_037325665.1 of Littorina saxatilis. Lineage (NCBI taxonomy): Eukaryota > Metazoa > Mollusca > Gastropoda > Littorinimorpha > Littorinidae > Littorina > Littorina saxatilis. The sequence goes on along the minus strand of NC_090248.1, from coordinate 57,963,888 downwards.
ACAAAAATTTCAATCAATTTGATTGAAAAATGAGGGTGTGACAGTGCCGCCTCAACTTTTACAAAAAGCCGGATATGACGTCATCAAAAGTATTTATCTAAAAAAAGAAAAAAAAGTCCGGGAATATCATTCCCAGGAACTCTCATGTCAAATTTCATAAAGATCGGTCCAGTAGTTTGGTCTGAATCGCTCTACACACACACACACGCACAGACACACACACACCTCGTCTCGATTCCCCCTCTATGTTAAAACATTTAGTCAAAACTTGACTAAATGTAAAAAAGAAAAAAAAGAAAAAAAAGGGAGGTTTCCGAACAGCAGATTCCAAACAGCCATCGATATCATGAACCTGATTCTGCTGAGTGCAACTGCCGAACTGGACTGGCTTAATAGCAATATCCTGATCTCTTAGCGTGTCTTTTCCCCCTAGTTATTTCCCCGTCAATCTTCCCACCCCCACCCCTTCCCCATGCGTAACCTGCTCTTACCTATTGTGTAACTGGAAATCATTCTCTCTTCTTCTTATAACCACGCATGTACACACCGGATGATCTCCGTCTCTTGACAAATAGTTCATTTATTGCACCAAGCCTGACAATCAGTGTTTGTCACATTGGTTGATGCACGATGTTTGTCATGGCACTATCTTTCTTTATTTGGTGTTTAACGTCGTTTTCAACCACGAAGGTTATATCGCGACGGGGGAAGGGGGGAGATGGGATAGAGCCACTTGTCAATTGTTTCTTGTTCACAAAAGCACTAATCAAAAATTTGCTCCAGGGGCTTGCAACATAGTACAATATATTACCTTACTGGGAGAATGCAAGTTTCCAGTACAAAGGACTTAACATTTCTTACATACTGCTTGACTAAAATCTTTACAAAAATTGACTATATTCTATACAAGAAACACTTAACAAGGGTAAAAGGAGAAACAGAATCCGTTAGTCGCCTCTTACGACATGCTGGGGAGCATCGGGTAAATTCTTTCTCGTCCCAACCAATATGGGACTCCCCCTAACCCGCGGGGGGTCATGGCACTATGCTTTATGTACATCTTACATTATTTAAAACACACACGAACGCACACACATATGCATCAACACAAACACAAACACAAACACACACTGGTAATACCTGCATCTTCGAACACACAAATGGAAATCAGCGTAAAACCTAGCTCATAACAGCAAATCTAACTCACAATAAGAAACGGGTCTTTAAAAACAAGGCATACATAATCTCAACAAAAACAGTCAGTGCAGAATAACAGAGAGAGAACTGAGCCACACTAAAGAGGAGACAACATACGGCCAATGGTTTTGGTCCCAGAACTGCATAATGTGTATAAAATGTTAAAACTTAGCAAATCACACCATGAAAGAATAAAGCTGATTATTTGGCTTTATTTTACTGATTAATTATACAGAAGAATGCATCAAAATAAAACAAGTGAGAATACTTTAACAAAACAGCACAAAACAATTGTTACCACAAGTTTAACAACAACTTTGGAGCATAACCAATCAGCTGGTGTTGCTATAGTAACCAGTGATCAGTTAAAACTTTAAACACAATCTAAAACCCGACATCATACAACATGAAATAGCAAATTTGATCTGTTTTTGGCTTAAACAAAAGCAAATAAAATAAACAAACAAAACACACCCACATTACACACACAAACACCTACATAAAAACACACACACACACACAAAACCAACACCACAGTTGATATCATTTGAAAGACGCATTATGATCAGGTTAAAATCATTTGATCAGTACATGTGCTTTGATTCATCAAATCTTTGCATTCACTTTGATTTTTTTCTGTTCTGTCTTTCTTGTTTGCTTGTCTATCTGTTTATATGTTATTCAGACTTGAAATTATTCAGCTACTGGTGTGTGATTTATAATCTTCACTGACTTCACCTCAGAGTGCAAACAACACCATGATGAAGTCAGCACCACTCTTCAGGCTCACAGCATTCTGATGTGTATATAGCATCTCAATTAACTTTTCTCACATGACGAAAAAAAAGTGTCTTCCTGTTTTTTGAGGCAAAAGAATTAATACAATAATTAATATCTTGAATGAAGTAAAAGAATGAATACAATAATGTATCGATTGAAAACTAGATTTCCCTTCTTTGAGCCATGTGACGTCAGACGCCGAGAAAACTTCTTATTTAGGCGGCCATGTTTGTGTGCGTTCAATCATAAAAACTAAAAGGAATTCTAAACGGAATCGATCAATACATAAATGTTATTTGTATTTTTGACCAAAATATGACATTTTACACAGATCTCGACAGTCATTGTTCACCTCCACCGCTAGCGCGGTCTCGGAGGAACACTGACTGTCTCGATCTGTGTAAAATGTCATATTTTGGCCAAAAATGCAAATAACGTATAATGTATCGATTGGACATTGGATTTTTTGAATGAATAATATCTTGAATGAAGTAAAAGAATGAATACAATAATATTTTGAATGAAGTAAAAGAATGGATACAATGATTTGTGAATGAGGCAAACAAATGAGCATAATATATCATCAATGAAGCAAAAGAATGAATATGGACATGGAAGAAATAAATATCATGGGAATTTGTTTTATCTCGTTCAGAAACTGGCATGATATGGCAATACTACGCTTGATGCAGCCTTTAGGCGCTGCATCCACCTTTCACGGCCTATTATTTTACACAATACATCACGCATTCACATCGACCAGCAGATCGCAGCCATTTCGGCGCATATCCTACTTTTCACGGCCTATTATTCCAAGTCACACGGGTATTTTGGTGGACATTTTTTATCTATTTTTTTGCCAGGAAAGACCCTTTTGTCAATCGTGGGATCTTTAACGTGCACACCCCAATGTAGTGTACACGAAGGGACCTCGGTTTTTCGTCTCATCCGAAAGACTAGCACTTGAACCCACCACCTAGGTTAGGAAAGGGGGGAGAAAATTGCTATTGCCCTGACCCAGGGTCAAACTCGCAACCTCTCGCTTCCGAGCGCAAGTGCGTTACCACTCGGCCACCCAGTCCCTTAGTTTCTAATTAGTTTTCAGTGAAATAAAAAATTATTACAAACAATGATGTCAAGTGGCAACAATAAAGTGTTGAGATGAGACAAGTGACATCACAGCTCAACACCATGGCATCAGCGTCCATTGTGGCAAGGCCCATAGAAATCACAGAAGTTAGGAGCAGCAGGGACATATGCTGCCCAGCACAGAACGGGTCTTCGCCTCAGTGGGCGGGTACTGCACCCTGGTGAAGGTGAGGAAGATTTGCTCCAGGGTCGTTTGATGCACAGAATAGTCCTCCACCCCCAGTTCTGTCTTTGCTGTCTCCATGGCGGAGAACACTTGAGACAGGGGTATACTTGCGTCCGGTACCTGCAAGCAATAACATACATGGTTACTAAAAGGTTCTGAGCCAGAGTGCCACACAGCAATACAAGTGGGTAAACCACACGCGACAATAAAACAAACGTATTCATCAAGAATTGGATCAAGACCGATTGTAAAAGAATTCTACTGGAAACTGAACAGAGTAATTTTGAAAGGTACAAACCAAAGAACTTGCTCAGCTAGTAAACACTGACTATACTTCTTTAAAGTGCTTCACATAGAAACCGAGCCTTTATCCTACTGACCATTTCAGAATCAAACCACTGACTGAATAAGATATGCGTTGAGCGTAACAGTCGCACACTCACCTGAAAGTGGACGTAGCCCTGGTGGTCGTCAAACTTCTGTGTGCCGGGGAACTTGTTGAAGACGGTCTCCACCAGGGGCTCAGAGGGCGCTAGTGTTCCGTCTGGCCGCGTGGCCATCTTGGCTACCAGCGTGTAGCCCTGGCCGAACTTTGACTTGAGGTGCTGCGTGCTGCCCAGACACTTGAACTGACCGTTGACCATGATGGCCAGTCGGGTGCACAGCGCCTCGCACTCCTCCATACTGCAACACACAACAGTTATATTTTACCGAGCTTTTAGCACTCTTGTAGAACTATGGCTGACGACCGCCACATCTCTCCGCCATTACTTTGCTGCCTTTTGTGTTGGCATAGCACATGTTTTCACAGGTTAATAACTTAAAAGCTGGGACTCATTTTGTTTAACTTTACATCCAAATATAACTTAAAGTGTTCCTAGTCTCTGTTGCATACTAAAGCTCTATATATATGTTCAAGTGTGAAACCTCATAAGGTATCAAATTGTCCTGTGAGGTTACTGTCATGGAAATTTGGGCTGCTTTCTCAGCAAAGAGAGCAAGCTGCCATACCAAACGGCGCAACCCATTGTGGTGTTTTTGTTTTTCCTCCTGGATGCGTGTATTCATGTTTGCAAGCCCTGAGAGTTTTGCTGTAAACTTACGATTTTAATCATGCGCATGTGTACACGTGGGGGTGTTCGGGCACTGATGAAAGTCTGCACAAGTTGGTTCTGGGAAATATATCCCTTGCCGAACATGGGGTTCGAACCCACGCCAATAGCGACAACTGGTTTCAATTTTACTGAGCTATATTCCCACCCCATGCGCTTCTTAATATAAACGACAACACTAAGAGACACACTGTCAAGATGGCAGTTTACCTGTGAGACGTGAGGATCAGGGTCCTACCGCTGGCGCGTACTTGTGACAGGACGTTCCACAGCTGTCTCCTGGCCCCGGGGTCCATGCCTGACGACGGCTCGTCCAGCAGGATGACGGCCGGGCCGCCCACCAGGGCGATGGCCGTGCTCAGCTTGCGCTTGTTGCCCCCACTGGTCAGTGACACACACACACACAGGCGGTCAAATTGGAGAAAAACAGTCACTAGCAGGTCTGCACATAAGTTGACCTGGGAGATCGTAAAAATCTCCACTCTTAACCCACCAGGCTGCAGCGACCGGGATTCGAACTCACGACCTCCCGATTAGGAGGCCGATGTCTTACCACCACTGCGCCTGTCACTTAAAGACACCAAGTAAGAAAGAAATGAATTGTTTTTAAAAGCGTAGGCACCAAGATGAGGAACCCACCTATAGTGCAACGTCAGTTTGTCAGCGTGTGGCTCCAGCATGAGGAGTGAGATGAGATTGTTGACGATACGTTTGATGTTTGACGATGGCACGCCTCTCAGCCTAGCGTACATGGTCAGCGTCTCTCTGCCGGTCATCTGGTCAATCAGGGCATCAAACTGAGGGCAGTACCCCATGTTGGCTTGTACCTGCATTGTACATTTGTTTAATTTTATAAAAGTCAGCATCTGCAAACAAACCGCCTCCGTCACCTTGTTGTTCTGCTGCTGCTTCAACCCATAAAATACCCTCACATTTCTTTAGAGTACAAAATGTTTATAATTTATGTTAAATCGTTTTTTGACATTCAGGCAGCCATACTCAATGTTCAGGCAGGGGTTCCCAAAGAGGGGTTCCACTGTACCCCAACACACAACAACACACGTTGATGAATTTAATGTCAATCTATAATGTCAATCTATAATGCTTGACAAAGCTATCACTACTGGTGAAACAACAACACACACACTCACACACACTCACACACACACACTCACTCACTCACACTCACACTCACACACACACACACACACACACACACACACACACACACACACACACACACTCACACTCACACTCACACACACACACACTCACCTTTTTAATGTCAGTCTTGATGCTGTACTGTCTGACGAAGGCATCGCCGCTGGTGACCATGACGTCACCGGTCAGCATCTTGAAGGTGGTGGTCTTGCCAGCGCCGTTCTGACCCAGCAGACCGAAGCACTCCATCTCGGGCACGCCCACACAGGTCCTGTCCACGGCCAGGAAGGGGCCGTACTGCTTGACCAGGTTGTTGATGACCAGCGTGTCACCCTCGGCCCCGCCCCCGCTCACCCTCTGCCGTTCCAAGGTCACGTCGTTGTCCTCCGCCGAGTACTCCCCCGCCTCTGACATCACACAACCCCATCAAGCGTTATTTGCACTGTTGACATTTTACACAGACCGAGACAACCACTGTTCTGCAAGACCGCTACTCCCCCGCCTCTGACATCACACAACCAAAGGCAAGTAAATGTTCAGTCTTAATATGTCGGAAAAGGAAGACAACACATTGTGGATTAACATTATATGCTGTTAAACAATAATTTAAAAAAACATTACTATTCAAATTCCACAGCAGCAGTAAAACACTGTGATCAAATCACGCTAACCTGAATAAAATACTGTCATTTAAATCAAATAAAACTGTACATGTACATATCACACGTTCAACTGGACTGGGTGGCCGAGTGGTAACGCACCTGCGCTCAGAAGCGAGAGGTTGAGAGTTCGACCCTGGGTCAGGGCGTTAGCAATTTTCTCCCCCCTTTCCTAACCTAGGTGGTGGGTTCAAGTGCTAGTCTTTCGGATGAGACGAAAAACCGAGGTCCCTTCGTGTACACTACATTGGGGTGTGCACGTTAAAGATCCCACGATTGACAAAAGGGTTTTTCCTGGCAAAAAAATAGATAAAAAATGTCCACCAAAATACCCGTGTGACTTGGAATTATAGGCCGTGAAAAATAGGATATGCGCCGAAATGGCTGCGATCTGCTGGTCGATGTGAATGCGTGATGTATTGTGTAAAAAATTCCATCTCACACGGCATAAATAGATCCCTGTGCCTTGAGTCCGAGTCTGGAGATACGCGCCCGATATAAGACTTCATATAACAATAACTGACGTCTCCCAAAACAAACCCCAGTGAAAAGGGAGAGCACTGCGACACAGCCTTACCATTGTAGTGTGGGTTGTCTACTCCTTCAGCCAGAGGGCGCTGCGTGCCGTCACAGCGACACAGGTACAGCAGTTTCTGGGGCAGCTGGAAGTCGATGGCCAGCGTGAGGGCGGAGAAGACGACGCCCTGTATGCACAGGAAAAAGATGTTGCGGCCGATCCCCGGGTATTCCCACGCCAGGAAACTCGGCTCGAACGGAAGGCAGAAATCACCGCAGAAATCTGCAACAACGTCCACACTATCACCATCGTGAACAGACAACACTTGTGGTTTGGGTCACTCTAAAAAGCTTACCAGAACATTTCACCACAGATTTCTGCAACATTACAGTTCACATCATATCATCAAAATGTTAGCTGGCACGAGCTCTTGTTTGGTTGAATCTGTCAAGCTTATGCAAACAACGTCATCACTTTGCTGACAACACAGTCAAGGGAAAGCAAGGGGTGAGTTACCTTTACAGCAGGGGTCAGTGATGTTGAAAAGCCTGGCTTCGGGGCAGGCCGCGTAGAAGTTGATGGGACCGTTGATGCAGTAGTCCATGTCCAGCTTGTTGACGTAGAAGTTGGAGAAGCCCATGCCGAGCGAGTAGTGCGGGAAGACGGCCATGAAGACCCAGTCCAGCGCCTCCGCTATGTCCACCACGTCCAGGGCCGGGATGCGCATGATGAACACCGTCAACATCGTGAACAGACCTGTCCGCAAATACAATGTAAAGAGCTGTCCCAGACCAATACCAATAGTCACAGACAGACAGACAGACAGACAGACAAGCAGGCAGGCAGGCAGGCAGGTGGAAAGACAAGACAGATCGACAGACAGACAGACAAGCAGGCAGGCAGGCAGGCAGGCAGGTGGAAAGACAAGACAGATCGACAGACAGACAGACAAGCAGGCAGGCAGGCAGGCAGGCAGGCAGGTGGAAAGACAAGACAGATCGACAGACAGACAGACAAGCAGGCAGGCAGGCAGGCAGGCAGGTGGAAAGACAAGACAGATCGACAGACAGACAGAGAGCAAGCTAGGAAGACAGGGCGACGAAAAGCCTGACAAACCAACAGACAAACAGGTCGACTTGTCAGTCGACAGGTAGACAAACAGGACATAAGAATAAGAATAAGAATACTTTATTATCTCATAGAGAAATTCAGGCGTGGTACATAAGGCCAAAAAAACAAATAGGTCTGTTTACGGTAACATAGGGTGAAAAAATAGGGTCGGTAGGTCGGCTTTTTTTCTGTCTTTTTTTTTTTCCATTTTTTTTCCATTTTTTTCTCTCCTCTCTATTATGTTTCACAGTTCATTTCTTCTCATCAATCCCTGTTTTTGCCCAACATAACTATAAACAGTACTTACCTCCCTTCTGTCGTCTGCTGTTTGAGCGCAAACAGCTCTATTTTGGATGCGTTTTTGTTTTTTTCAGACGATCCAAAAAAAAGATTAGGGTCGGGCCTAAAAACTAGGGTCGGTCGGGCTACCGTAAACAGACCTATTTTTTTTTTGCCTAACAATAATACAAACAGGACATTGTTTTTACATAAGACATATAGCACTATATAACAGGGCAGGTTATAAACACACCTCCCACATACCTCTCTGGCCATATACAGCCAAACAGACAGACAAAGACATAGACAGACAGACAGATAGACAGACAGCCAGCCAGACAGACAGACAAATAAATAGACAGATATTACAGATATTTACAGTCTTTTTCTGTGCTGTTCTTTTTCAACTTTGTTTTCACCCACAGTCATCTTGTTGTTTAGATTTATATAACAGACAGACAGACAGACAGGCAGACAGGCAGGCAGGCAGGCAGACAGGCAGGCAGGCAGGCAGGCAGACAGAGCAACAGACAGACAGACAGACAGACAGACAGGCAGGTAGGCAGTCAAATCAAATCAAAATCTAATCAAGGCAGACAGACAGACAGGCAGGCAGACAGATGGACGGACAGACGGACAGACCGACAGCCAGACAGACTGACAGACCTGTGATGATGGCCATGATGACGAGGACGACAAAGCCGGTGGCGGGGGTGGTGAAGGGGAACTGCAGGACGTAGGTGAACGGGACGACAGCGATACCAAACACCACCAGCACCAACATCACCAACAGCAAGTTGTAGTCCGCTGTGTACGCCTCTACCTGTATCACAACATCACCAACATCATCAACATCACCAACATCATCAACATCATCAAAGTCACCAACAGCAAGTTGTAGTCCGCTGTGTACGCCTCTACCTGTATCAAAACATCACCAACATCATCGCCATCATCAACATCACCTACAGCAAGTTGTAATCCGCTGTGTATGCCTCTACCTGTATCACAACATCACCAACATCATCAACATCACCTACAGCAAGTTGTAATCCGCTGTGTATGCCTCTACCTGTATCACAACATCACCAACAACAAGTTGTAGTCCGCTGTGTACGCCTCTACCTGTGGATTACAACATCACGAACATCATCAACATCAACAACATCACCAACAACAAGTTGTAGTCCGCTGTGTATGCCTCTACCTGTGGATTACACATCACCAACATCAACATACTCTCCGTCCCTTGCTTTAACATGGACACTTGTACTCCCAGAATTCTCTAAACGCAGCGTTTCTTAGTTTCTGAACCTAAAAAAGAGAAGCAGCATTGGTGTCATACATCATTAAACAATGTAAGCATTATATGTCTTTAAGATGTGTAGGTATCATACATGTTTAAGCCGTGTTGGTATCATACATCTTTAAGCAGTGTTCATAAAATATATTGCGTCTATTGGTGTCATAAATCGTTAAACACTGTTAGCATATGTCTTGAAGAGGTGTAGGTACCATACATCTTTAAGCGGTGTAGGTGTCATACACCTTTAAGCCCTGACCCTGACCTGGAAGGCGGCGAAGACGACGAGCAGCACAAGGCAGGGGATGAGGTAGTTGATGAGGTCCCACGCCAGTGAGGCTACCCAGAATGCCAAGGGGCCCACCCCGCTGACCACCTGCAGGTGCTTGGCGCCTGTCTGCCGCTCGCGGATGAGGAAGTAGGAGAAGGAGGCGGTGAGGAAGGCCATGCCGAACAGCATGCTGAAGCCGATGGAGAAGCCGAGCTGCAGAGCTGTGGTCATTGAGTCTTTGGCCGCCGCTAGCTCCCCCTTGGGCAGGGGGTGGTTGACTACCGTCATGGTGTGGGGGCTGCCTGTCACCTGTATCACCACTGGATGGTTTTACTTGGCTAGCTATCACCATCCCTCATCTACATCCCAGTCACACATTATTTTCCTTCCTCTCTCCCCCAAAACTACAATTTTTACTCCAACTTCCCCCCACCCCCCAAAACCAACAACAACAACAAACCAAAAAAACAACAACAAACCAAAACAACAACAACAACAACAACAACAACAAACAAACAAAAAGAAAGAAAGAAGCATGCCAATCAAGCAATTATAAGACAATCAAGAAAGTAAGTAAACTTCTTCAAACAATAGGGTTCTTAGTCCTGTTAAGACACAGACAGGCAGGGCTCACACAGCACAAAGAAATTCAACTGACCTGTCCAGCGAAGGCGCTCATAACGTAGGCCAGAGAGGCAGGCATGGCGTGGTACGGCTGACCACTGTACCAAGCTGTGACATCAACCCCCGCCGACCCGCTGGGTTCAAAATTAGCGCCAATGGCCACCCTCTTGTTGTAGGTATACAGTCCTACGTCCTGCGACAGGTTGGTGAAGAAGTAGTTGATGTTGCTGTACTGGGCGCGGTCGATGGGACGCGCCGTATCGCTGCCCGAGAAGAGAGAGGAGTAGTTGGTTGCCAGGGCGACGCTGTCCGACGTGGGAGTGAGGCCGGCGCTGTAGGCGGAGATGGTGCCGTCAAACATACCAAGGTCAAGGGTCAGGGCAGGGTCGTTGGCTTCCTTGGGTCGCACCTGGTCGGACAGAAGATGAGACACTGATGGTGAGAGAGAGAGAGAGAGAGAGAGAGAGAGAGAGAGAGAGAGAGAGAGAGAGAGAGAGAGAGAGAGAGAGAGAGAGAGAGAGAGAGAGAGAGAGAGAATTGAATTGAATTGAATTGAACTTTATTGAGAGAGGAAGAGAGAGACGCTTTGACACTTTATTGTCATTAGCTAATAAAAGCCTTATAGACAAGGTAAAACAACAATTTCTGCAGCATTCATAAAAAGGGTACTGGAACGCCGAAGAAGAAGAAGGTAAAAGAACGAAGAGGGAGAGAGAGAGAGGCAGACAGCCAGCCAGACATAGAGACAGAGACAAACAGCCAGACAACCAGCCAGCCAGACAGAGACAACCATGTATTCAGACAGATTGACAGACCTTATCGACGGTGAGGGCGGCGATTGTGAAGACCACGGGGAGAGCGAGCTGTACGATGGAGATGGTGCGGTTCCTCCAGGTGTGGATGGCTTTCTTGACAAACATGCCATAGAAGCGAGACAGATGGAGCGAGAAGTCCGTCAGCTTGTGGTAGTCGTGGTCCAGAGCCTCCTTGGCTGAACATATGTAGTCATGCACATCAACACCACACCGCCAGCACAGAGACACTGGCACTCATTTTATTATGTGGGCCAACAAACCAGGTGAAAAATAGATGTAATTGAAGAAAAAAATTGACAAATACACACGCACAAACAGACCAAAGTTGTTTAAAATTAACATAGCCCTGGCATCCACGTGATGCAACAGCACACACAAAATTGACAAATACACACGCACAAACAGACCAAAGTTGTTTAAAATTAACATAGCCCTGGCATCCACGTGATGCAACAGCACACACAAAATTGACAAAAGGTTACTCCCACATGCCCACAAAAATACCAACATCCCCCCCGCCCACAGCACAGAGCTTGTTCTCAACACCACCAGCAAAGAGAGAATGAAAGACAGAAGTCAGGGAATAAAAAGAAAGACACACACACACTAAGGCAGGAATGATTGCAAACAAACAGAAAGTGACTAAAAGGCAGGCATACAGAAAGAATGAAGACATACAGAAAGGAATGGCAAAACGATTGCTGGCTGACTAATCTTTCATACTTAAGGATTAAGGTTCTATTCAAAAATCTCGTCTTACACCTGTTCCTGCTACACCTACAACAAACAGGTAAACAAATATGGCTGCAGAATATAATAAATAAAATAAAATTACACCTTTCTCTGCCCAACCCTTTACCCGGTTAGCATCCATGTTGGTAATGAACTTGGACTCAGGACTAAGCGACTAACACAGTTTGCCTTTAATGACAGATTGTTAAAACTGACACAGTAGCACCAAAAAGTGAGAATGAGCTGAATTGCATGTACAATATCAGGAGAAATAACACTTAATTCTTTATTCTATCTGAATTCAAACAGTTATCACAAGTCTGTTAAATTCTGAATTCATGGTGCTGCTGTGTCTAATTAAACAAAGAGTAATTTCTCAAACCACTTCAGAAGTGTCTATCACAAATTAAACAAAGTGTAACACTTCAGAAGTGACAATCATTAAATAAACAAAGACAATTGTCATACCTAATACTTCAGAAGAGTCAACGACACTGCTTGGTGCAGAAGCACCGTTCATCGCCCTTCCAACGACCTTGACCTCAGGAGCACTGCCGTTGAGGTCCCCTTGGTGCGGCACTTTTTTGTCGCTTAGGTCACTGGTGTAGTTGGGGTTGACAACGCCGTCGCCCGCAGGTCTCCCGACACCATTGACTACAGGAGATTTAACAGAGACGTTGTTGAAAGCACTAGACGACTCTGTGCTGTCGTCCTCCTCCTCTGCTGACCCGCTCGCCCCCACTCTGAAACATCACACATATCACACAATATGTCACACAATATATCACACAATATAATAATAATACGCGCACACATCTCACCACAAGGCAACTCAATATACAATACACAATATATCACACAATATATCACACATATCGCACAACATATCACACATTATATCACACAATATATCACACATATCACACACAAACTGTTGAGAGCATTGGACGACTCGGTGCTGTCCTCCTCTTCCTCTGCTGCCCCGCTCGCCCCCACTCTGAAACATCACACACACACACACACAACCTGTTGGGAGTACTGGACCACACACACGCAGACTGTCCTTGTGCTAGTTTCATGGAAAACATGGACAACCGACATTTCTCAGGCTTGCGATAACAAAATTGATATGATTTGATTTGATATGATTTGATTTGATATGATTTGATTTGATGCATCCAAGACTGCATTGTGTCAATATAGTGAGTCTACTGGCTGCAACACCAAACTGTCATACATGTACACTCAAACCTTGTGAAGGAGGCTACTTTGTCCCTTCTGTTGAAAGATTGAACGTGTAAACAGATAATAGGAGAATGCCTTGTGTGAACAGTGAACGTGTGAACAGTGCATGAGGAGCACATTGTGTGAACAGTGAACAGTGCATGAAAAGCACATAGTGTGAACAGTGAATCTGTGCATAACAAGTACATTGTGTAAACATTGAACGTGTGAACAGTGCATGAGGAGCACATTGTGTGAACAGTGAACGTGTGAACAGTGCAAGAGGAGCACATTGTGTAAACAGTGAACGTGTGAACAGTGCATGAGGAGCACATTGTGTAAACAGTGAACGTGTGAACAGTGCAAGAGGAGCACATTGTGTAAACAGTGAACGTGTGAACAGTGCATGAAATGCACATAGTGTGAACAGTGAACGTGTCAACAGTGCATAACAAGTATATTGTGTGAACAGTGAACGTGTGAACAGTGCATGAAAAGGACATAGTGTGAACAGTGAACCTGTGTATTGTGCATAAGGAGCACATTACGTGAGCAGTGAACATTGCGTGACTGACTTGAGGAAGACCTCCTCCATGGTTGTGGCGCTGGCCCCAAAGCTTGTGATGCCGAGCTTGTCAAACTGTGATTCCACCACGCCGAACAGCTGGGCAAACTTCCCTGCCTCCCCCTCCGGCAGCAGGTAGGACAACTCTGCCCCGACCTCACTCTCCAGCTGGGCCCCAGTCACCTCCCTTTGCACCACCTCCGTCACCTTGGCGACGTCACACTGCGGCCCCTTCACCATCACCAGGTGGTAGCCAGCGCCTGCAAAAGTGTTTCAACGTGATTTACATCATGATATGTAACACTGAAAAAAGTGTGATAAAAAAAGATTGATCAAAAGATTTGCAAATAACCAAAGCGATGCACAACAAATGTTGTGGGGAAATAGCTCAGTCGGTAGCGCTGCTGGCTTCAAAACCAGTTGTCGCTATCGGCGTGGGTTCGATCCCCAAGTTCGGCGAGGGATTTATTTCCCAGAGTCAACGTTGTGCAGACTCTCCTCTGTGGCGGAACACACGCATGTGCACAATAAAGAACCCAAGTTCACAGCGAAAGTCTCAGGGCTTGGAAACATGAATACACACATACAGGGAAAAAACCAAAATGGGTAGCACTGCATACTGTATGGCAGCTTGGCAGTGAGAAAGCAGCCCGAATTGCCATGAGGGTAACCTTACAGGACTATATGAAATCTTATCCTTTTCTTATCTTCTCAAAAATTTAAACTTTCCTGTTTGTTGCGCAACGTTTTGTTTGAAATACAAAACCACCATTCCATTAAGAAAATGCCCTCCTTATAAAAGTCTCTACAACCATTCACGCAATAGGAAAAAACACGCACTTCAAAGAACACTATGTTCCCTTGAAGAGGAACAAAGCCCTCCCCAAACATGCAATGACCAAAGAGTTTTTGAGGAAGAGAGAGAAACCACGCACTTCACCACACACGCAGCCATCATTCATTTACCAAACCAGCATTCTCTTCACACACATGCACTGACTATAGGGTTTTTTGAGGAAGAGAAAGTACACACACACACACACACACACACACACACACACACACACACACACACACACACACACACACACACACACTGACCGTAGAGCTATTTGAGGAAGCGAAAGTACACACACACACACATCCACACACACACACACACTGACCATAGAGCTTCTTGAGGAAGAGGGAGGTGCCGCAGCACTTGATGACACCCTCGGCCATGATGGCGATGCGGTCACCCAGCAGGTCAGCCTCGTCCATGAAGTGTGTGGACAGCAGCATGGTGCGCCCTGCCCGGTGTCGCTGCAACACGTCCCACGTCTGACGCCGCGCTGCCGGGTCCATGCCAGACGTCGGCTCGTCAAGGATCACAATCTGCAGCCAGTATACTTATTATAAAGCCTGTTTATTTTTGTATTGTATTTGTAAGGAGTGTATGTGTGTATGAATCATACCCACACCAGGACAATTGTTACCAATGGGTGTAACGCTATATGGTGAAATAAATTCTTGTTCTTGTTGTTCAGGAAGATACGCAAGTGAGACAGCCCACAGACACATATATGCCACATTTTACTGTATAGAGAGACATACATATCAATTTATACTGTGGCAAATCATACATCTGTTACAATCAACTACGTTTAAAAAAAAACTCAATCCTATTGCAATGATACAACACACACAGACAAAGGTAGACAGATGGACAGAAACAGATGGACAGAGACAGATGAACAGACAGACATAAGCAACAGACATAAGCAAAAGCTAATTATATATACAACCACGACTATAAACTATAATTCACTTGCACTTGAAATCTCTCGTCACAATATTACTCTGACTCGGCACATTCGTACCCCTTTCATAGCTAACACAAACACTGGAGACATACCCGACAAAGCACCCACCTTTGACCCCCCGATGAGGGCAATGCCGACACTCAGCTTGCGTTTCTGACCCCCTGACAGTGTGCCGGCTCGCGCCTGTCGCTTGGTCTCCAGCCCAACCTCTTTGGCCATCGCAGCTACCTCCTCGGCTATCTCCTTCTTGGGGCAGCCCTTCAGCTGTACGTGGAACACACAGTGTTACAGTAAAGTCATGGCCTACAGCTGTAAGGAGAACACAGTGTTACAGTGAAGTCATGGCCTACAGCTGTAAGGAGAACACAGTGTTACAGTAAAGTCATGGCCTACAGCTGTAAGGGGAACACAGTGTTACAGTAAAGTCATGGCCTTCAGCTGTAAGGGGAACACAGTGTTACAGTAAAGTCATGGTCTACAGTTGTAAGAACACAGTGTTACAGTAAAGTCATGGCCCACAGCTGTAAGGGGAACACAGTGTTACAGTAAAGTCATGGCCTACAGCTGTAAGGGGAACACAGTGTTACAGTAAAGTCATGGCCCACAGCTGTAAGGGGAACACAGTGTTACAGTAAAGTCATGGCCCACAGCTGTAAGGGGAACACAGTGTTACAGTAAAGTCATGGCCCACAGCTGTAAGGGGAACACAGTGTTACAGTAAAGTCATGGCCTTCAGCTGTGAGGGGAACACTGTGTTACAGTAAAGTCATGGCCCACAGCTGTAAGGGGAACACAGTGTTACAGTAAAGTCATGGCCCACAGCTGTAAGGGGAACACAGTGTTACAGTAAAGTCATGGCCCACAGCTGTAAGGGGAACACAGTGTTACAGTAAAGTCATGGCCCACAGCTGTAAGGGGAACACAGTGTTACAGTAAAGTCATGGCCCACAGTTGTAAGGGGAACACAGTGTTACAGTAAAGTCATGGCCTACAGCTGTAAGGGGAACACAGTGTTACAGTAAAGTCATGGCCCACAGCTGTAAGGGGAACACAGTGTTACAGTAAAGTCATGGCCTACAGCTGTAAGGGGAACACAGTGTTACCGTAAAGTCATGGCCCACAGCTGTAAGGGGAACACAGTGTTACAGTAAAGTCATGTCCTACAGCTGTAAGGGGAACACAGTGTTACAGTAGTCATGGCCCACAGCTGTAAGGGGAACACAGTGTTACAGTAAAGTCATGGCAGTTCAGCTGTGAGGGGAACACTGTGTTACAGTAAAATCATGGCCCACAGCTGTAAGGGGAACACAGTGTTACAGTAAAGTCATGGCCTACAGCTGTAAGGGGAACACAGTGTTACAGTAAAGTCATGGCCCACAGCTGTAAGGGGAACACAGTGTTACAGTAAAGTCATGGCCCACAGCTGTAAGGGGAACACAGTGTTACAGTAAAGTCATGGCCCACAGCTGTAAGGGGAACACAGTGTTACAGTAAAGTCATGGCCTACAGCTGTAAGGGGAACACAGTGTTACAGTAAAGTCATGGCCCACAGCTGTAAGGGGAACACAGTGTTATATTAAAGTCATGGCCCACAGTTGTAAGGGGAACACAGTGTTACAGTAAAGTCATGGCCCACAGCTGTAAGGGGAACACAGTGTTACAGTAAAGTCATGGCCCACAGCTGTAAGGGGAACACAGTGTTACAGTAAAGTCATGGCCTACAGCTGTAAGGGGAACACAGTGTTACAGTAAAGTCATGGCCTACAGCTGTAAGGGGAACACAGTGTTACAGTAAAGTCATTGCCCACAGCTGTAAGAGGAACACAGTGTTACAGTAAAGTCATGGCCTACAGCTGTAAGGGGAACACAGTGTTACAGTAAAGTCATGGCCTACAGCTGTAAGGGGAACACAGTGTTACAGTAAAGTCATGGCCCACAGCTGTAAGGGGAACACAGTGTTACAGTAAAGTCATGGCCTACAGCTGTAAGGGGAACACAGTGTTACAGTAAAGTCATGGCCTACAGCTGTAAGGGGAACACAGTGTTACAGTAAAGTCATGGCCCACAGCTGTAAGGGGAACACAGTGTTACAGTAAAGTCATGGCCCACAGCTGTAAGGGGAACACAGTGTTACAGTAAAGTCATGGCCTACAGCTGTAAGGGGAACACAGTGTTACAGTAAAGTCATGGCCTACAGCTGTAAGGGGAACACAGTGTTACAGTAAAGTCATGGCAGTTCAGCTGTGAGGGGAACACTGTGTTACAGTATATGGTACTTTGATCAAGATGATACTATGATGTATCCTGGCATCCTGTTGGTGGAGGCACGTACGCTAAAAGCAATATATTTTTTTCCAAAAAACAATGACAGAATAAGCTTGAATTTCACAATCTATGTGTCATGCAAAGCAACTTGATACAGTTGTGCACACACGACTCACTCTGGCAAAGAAAGTGAGATGTTCATCGACCGTGAGAGACTCAAACAGGATGTTGTGCTGCGGACACAGCCCCAGGTTGCTGCGCACGCTGTTGATGTCGGTGCGGATGTCAAAACCGTTCACGTATGCTGTGCCCGACGACGGGGGCAGGAAACCTGTGACATGGCAAGATTGATTACATGTTATACATGTTGTAACCATTAACATGCGGTTTGAAAGTAATACATGTAATACATACAACCATTAACATGCGAACTGAAAGTAAACGCAACTGCTTATTGGATGACTCAGAACTCAGAACTCAGAACTTTATTACATAAGGATAAAGGTTTTAGGCTTAGCCTAATCTTCCAACCTGTCCTTGGAACATATACAAAGAATAATTGTAAACAAAAACAAAGACTGCGCACATACCTCATCAAAGTATTAAACTAATAAAACATCAAAATAATGGTCGAGTATAAACATACAAAATATTGGACTCACAAAGTCATATAAAACAAAACCAAATACAAACAAACGTAAATGTTTTTTACATTTCTTAAAAAAGTACAGCAATGTATTGCCGAACAGGGCCATGTATACAGGCAGCTAAAGTTTCAAGAAGAAGGGGGAGGGGGACGAGGGATTACACATTCAGATTAACTACATATACAATATTTAAAAAACAAACAAACACTTAAGAGCATTGCATACATTATCCGAGTACACAATGGAAACTAAACATCAGGGACAGTTTATAGTGTGATCAAATGTGTGTGCAACTGCCTTTTAAAGGCCTTTAATGATGCGGATCGTTTGATTTCTATTGGCAAAGAATTCCACAGAGATGATCCTGAAAAAGCTAAGCTGGATTTATAAAGATCTATACGAGGAATTGGAGGAAGTAAATTTTGAGACCCATACCTCTTCGTAACATGTGTAAAATAGGATTGCACATAACTGGGCACATCACCAAAGCAAGAAAGGCAAAGAATAAAGAGGAGATGATGAGATACACAGAGAGAAAAGAAGACGGGTTAACAGACTGGTTACAACCCAGCATAACAGGTTTGGCAAGAAAAGAAAAGAAAAGAAAAGATAACAAGTCGCGCAAGGCGAAAATACAATATTCAGTCAAGCTGTCGAACTCACAGAATGAAACTGAACGCACTGCAATTTTTCAGCAAGACCGTATACTCGTAGCATCGTCAGTCCACCGCTCGTGGCAAAGGCAGTGAAATTGACAAGAAGAGCGGGGTAGTAGTTGCGCTGAGAAGGATAGCACGCTTTTCTGTACCTCTCTTCGTTTTAACTTTCTGAGCGTGTTTTTAATCCAAACATATCATATCTATATGTTTTTGGAATCAAGAACCGACAAGGAATAAGATGAAAGTGTTTTTAAATTGATTTCGAAAATTTAATTTTGATCATAATTTTTATATTTTTAATTTTCAGAGCTTGTTTTTAATCCAAATATAACATATTTATATGTTTTTGGAATCAGAAAATGATGAAGAATAAGATGAACGTAAATTTGGATCGTTTTATATTTTTTTTATTTTTTTTTTACAATTTTCAGATTTTTAATGACCAAAGTCATCAATTAATTTTTAAGCCACCAAGCTGAAATGCAATACCGAAGTCAGGCCTTCGTCGAAGATTGCTTTGCCAAAATTTCAATCAATTTGATTGAAAAACAAGTCGCGTAAGGCGAAAATACAACATTTAGTCAAGTAGCTGTCGAACTCACAGAATGAAACTGAACGCAATGCAACGCAGCAAGACCGTATACTCGTAGCATCGTCAGTCCACCGCTCATGGCAAAGGCAGTGAAACTGACAAGAAGAGCGGGGTAGTAGTTGCGCTGAGAAGGATAGCACGCTTTTCTGCACCTCTCTTCGTTTTAACTTTCTGAGCGTGTTTTCAATCCAAACATATCATATCTATATGTTTTTGGAATCAGGAACCGACAAGGAATAAGATGAAAGTGTTTTTAAATTGATTTCAAAAATTTAATTTTGATCATAATTTTTATATTTTTAATTTTCAGAGCTTGTTTTTAATCCAAATATAACATATTTATATGTTTTTGGAATCAGAAAATGATGGAGAATAAGATGAACGTAAATTTGGATCGTTTTATAACAAAAATAATTTTTTTACAATTTTCAGATTTTTAATGACCAAAGTCATTAATTAATTTTTAAGCCACCAAGCTGAAATGCAATACCGAAGTCCGGGCTTCGTCGGAGATTACTTGACCAAAATTTCAACCAATTTGGTTGAAAAATGAGAGCGTGACAGTGCCGCCTCAACTTTCACGAAAAGCCGGATATGACGTCATCAAAGACATTTATCAAAAAAATGAAAAAAACGTCTTAGGATATCATACCCAGGAACTCTCATGTCAAATTTCATAAAGATCGGTCCAGTAGTTTAGTCTGAATCGCTCTACACACACACACAGACAGACAGACACACACACATACACCACGACCCTCGTCTCGATTCCCCCCTCTATGTTAAAACATTTAGTCAAAACTTGACTAAATGTAATGAGGGTGTGACAGTGCCGCCTCATTTTTTACAAAAAGCCGGATATGACGTCATCAAAGGTATTTATCGAAAAAAAGAAAAAAACGTCCGGGGATATCATTCCCAGGAACCCTCATGTAAAATTTCATAAAGATCGGTCCAGTAGTTTGGTCTGAATCGCTCTACACACACACACACACGCACAGACAGACACAGACACAGACACATACACACACCACGACCCTCGTCTCGATTCCTCCTCTATGTTAAAACATTTAGTCAAAACTTGACTAAATGTAACAAACAAAAAACACACCAAATTGCAGTCACGTTTCTTTCAGCAACAAAAGATGAGAGCATAGGGATGGGTGGAAAATAGGGAAGAATCAATCCGCCAATGACTACTTACCTGTAAGCATAGACATGGTGGTTGTCTTCCCTGCCCCGTTGTGACCCAGCAAGACAGTTATCTGCCCTTCGTATATCGTCAGCATCGAGTCCTTCACAGCTACTTTGCCCTTGCCAAATGCCTGTTTTAAGAAACACACAGTTTGTCGTTTTCATCTACCATCACACGAAATAAAAATAAAGCATTCAAGCCATAAGTATGACAAAAGTGTTCACATTCCTTCAAGTCAATACTGTAGTCATGCATCTTGCTTTGAAAAATCCCTTGTTAGTATTTGTGCCCATAAAACATATCACACGGTACACTACATTGGGTGTGCACGTTAAAGATCCCACGATTGACAAAAGGGTCTTTCCTGGCAAAATTGCTTAGGCACAGTTAATAATTGTCTACCTATACCCGTGTGACTTGGAATAATAGGCCGTGAAAGGTAAATATGCGCCGAAATGGCTGCAATTACTGGCCGTATAAAATTTCATCTCACACGGCATCACTGCAGAGCGCCTAGAACTGTACCCACGGAATATGCGCGATATAAGCCTCATATTGATTGATTGATTGATTGATTGGTTGCACAATAATTGTTCAGGTTGTTAAAAGCTCTTTTCTTAAATTGGAATTTTCATTTGTGCTAAA
Organism: Littorina saxatilis; assembly: GCF_037325665.1. NCBI lineage: Eukaryota > Metazoa > Mollusca > Gastropoda > Littorinimorpha > Littorinidae > Littorina > Littorina saxatilis. The sequence goes on along the minus strand of NC_090248.1, from coordinate 57,942,416 downwards.
GATACAAACAATTTTCAAATGAATGAGTATTTAATTAAATAACAAGAAATTCCTCCGAGGTAGGAAAAACACCCCCGTTGGTCAAAGGGAAATAACCATTCTCACTGCCACCAACTGAGAAGGTTATTTCCCTTTGACCATTAATATGTCCCTCTATAAGTCCTTGTAGAATCTTAATCCACCAATAACTCCCTAACCGTGTGTTTGACTGGTCCCAATTTTTGTAAGGACCGTCTCAGGAATGTATAGAACCTGTTCACCAAGTTTGGTGACGATCGGTCCGTTCATTCTTGAGATCTATATGCGAACACAAACAAACAAACAAACAAACAAACACATCGACCGAATCCTATACACACCAATAACTCCCTAACCGTGTGTTTGACTGGTCCCAATTTTTGTAAGGACCGTCTCAGGAATGTATAGAACCTGTTCACCAAGTTTGGTGATGATCGGTCCGTTCATTCTTGAGATCTATATGCGAACACAAACAAACAAACAAACACATGGACCGAATCCTATACACACCCCTATACCGGGGGTGTAATTAAGTCAGTCAGTCAGTCAGCTAGTAGTCCTAGTAGGTAAATAATTAAGAAAGAAATTAAATAAATAGATAGTAACTTACAATGTAAATCCATGAATAAGTGTAAGTGAAATAAGAGACACAATTTTAACACTCAGCGATGGAATGAAATACATGCAACAGTTCTGACCTTTCTCAGATGCACCATGCTGATGCCCACGGGCAGGCCTGTAGGGTCGCGCTCAAAGTGCCGACTGTCATGGCCGCCGCGTGACTCCTGCAGAGAGAACTTGCGCTTCCTCCTCCCACCACACCAGTACGACGACTGTGAACACAAAATAATAGAACACTCATTACTTTACTTGAGATAAGTTCATTATCTGTTTCACAAGTGTTTGTCTGTCTCCTTCAAAGACCTAGCTTCTGGGTCCACATTCTAGAAAGTGTAACGTTTTGTTTTGTCAATAATAAACGTTCCAATTACCTACCATTCTTGGTTTTTTTATTTAGAATTTTAAAACGTTGGCAGTCTATCTGTTGTTTTTTTTAATTTAATTTTTTTTTGTTTTTTTTGTTTTTTTGTAAACTGTCCCAAAACTTGTTTCTTGTCCCGGTGTGCTCTCATACTGCCCTGTCTCTGCATTCACTGCTCTATCCACATCTGAATTTTGTTCCGCTGCCAGACCTTTTGATTTTACAGACGCTCCAGGAAGGGATGTCGGTTCTCTGGTTTTGGATATAACACTCAGAGACTTAGAGAAAACGGCATCACACTCAGAGACATTGTACCCAGTGGAGTAGTCTCTATCTGGGGGAGGGCTAGTTAATAAAAACAAAAGCTTGATTGCATGCCTATATGCTACAACCCTTGTAAAATAAAATTTCAAAAATAAATTTTGATTTAATTAATATACTTACCAACTCACATAGATAGCATTAACTTCAGTTAAAGTGCTAGGACACTGAACTACGCTTCACCCCAAAGGGGAAGCAACCCCCTAAAAAAGAACGGCCTTGACCTATAACCCAAGCTATACAAGAGTCGAGGTCATACCGTCACGTGACCTATCACGCGTGACTCAACCGCCGCCATGTTGAAAGCTCACTCCCATTGAAGAGATCTGTTCATTTTTAGGGAAACCCTAAGCAATAACTTCGTTTTGCGATAAGACATTGAAGCACTCTTACATGGCAACATGGGGAAATAATTCTGAAACAAAAACCGTATGCCATATAAGGCATGGTCCTTGGTGGTTATTTCACTACCGGTGTACTGCGCCTGCGCAGGATGTATACCGGTGAACCTCATTCCGTATTGAAAAACATACCCCTTTAAAAAATTTGCGGGGCAGGCTGGGAGGGAATTCAGTATGTGAGTTGGTAAGTATATTAATTAAATCAAAATTTATTTTTGAAATTTTATATTAAATTACATATTCTTACGCAACTCACATAGATAGCAGATTGCTAATTTAGGTGGTGGGCAAATGAACTCACAGTTAACATCTTGCAAGTATCTGGCCTGTAGCTACAATAGCTGGCAAACCGAAATTTCTGTTCTGCCGAGCACCAGATACGTCCCCAGGAAAACATAAAAAGACATCTTCTGCAGAAGATGTCTAGTAGATGTGTACTAAAATAGCGGGTACTTAAAATACCCCGCCGATAGAAACTCATGACTACGTCCTTGAACGTTCAATGAGCTGCATTCATGACTTATGTAAGTCTCTCAGACTTGAGAACAGGTAAAGAAGAGGCCTACACTCTGACCTCTTGAGCCCGTGCTGCCTGAAAAGGGAGGACTGACTGCCCCCCCCCCCTTTTTTCTTGCCACCACTGTAGGCATGCCTAATCAATGTGGCAGTCCATTTAGTTAAGGTTGACTTCACTAAATCATTGCCTCTAGAAGAGGCTAATTTTGTCAAGGATTAAACAATCCGAACTCAAAACCTCCAAAACTAGGAGCAAGTCCCAAGTCGGGACTGGAGATTTGCTTTCAGCCAACCAAAGGGAGGTTCCCTTTAATCACACTGGCTACAAAGAACCCAAGTGAAAATATTTTGCGACCTAGCTGTGTCAGTGCAACTGACATCACATAAAGTCTTAATTCAGAGACGTGGGAGAAAATTCGGAAAGCCAGGATAGATGGTTCGCCACCCGCATTGAACGGAGAGAAGTGGAGTTCTTTCCGTTAATATACGCCATTAGTTCCAAGCCAGTCAAAGTGACACAAAAGCGAAGACGCTGAACCCCTAAGAAATCTCTAGACCAGATCCAGAGTTGGGGCAGAAGCCCCTGAGCGTCTCAATGCTTCCCGTACAGTAGACACCCGTGTGGCTCGAGTGTAAAAAAACAGCGCCCTCTTGCCAGCCTAAAGGACTGGCAACCAAGATTGAAAGGGCCCATAATGTGCGACCAACAGGCCGCTCAAAGTAAAGTCTGGAGTATTATCCGGGAACAGGGAGACGAACATTTAGCAGAAGGTGATAGTACCAAGAGGCAAAACTTCTATCAGCGGCTTCTCCAAATTCACCAGAAGGAGTAGAAGCGCGTAGTGAGATAGAGTCCAATCCGAGTGGGCATTCTTGGCCGACTGACTAGAGTCTGCCAATACATAGAGCCTCTCAGAAAGGTACTTCACTGCTAATAAGATCTCGTGGTGGTAAAAACCACATCAAAACCTCGCATGCTCGCTGAGGCAGTGATAGGGAGCGAGATGCCACCCCCTGCTTATTGAGATAAAAGACCACTGTGGTGTTGTCTGATTGAATCAACACATGTTCTCCCCTGACAAGGGGAAAGAATTCCACAAGAGACAGAACTGCTTCGCTGGTGGAGAGAGAACCAACGGGAACGCCCTGCATGAGCAGTGGTGTGAGAATCCAAAGATTGGTTGTGTCTGTGAACCAGACAGGAAAAGACACTAACATGTTCCAGCTCTTCATTTGATTGCTTAGAAAACGAAACCAGAGCCCTGAAGATCTGAATTAAATAAAAAGTAGCCACTTCCGATCTATTTTGTATATCCAAAGGTGGAAGTAAACATAGGCACGATCTATAAGTGACCCAACAGGAAGGGCCCCAGTGCCTCCCTCAATAAAGTGGGAGTTCTAATCGCCCCTCCAGCCGTTGTGGGAAAACACAGAGGCAGAGAGAAGAGTGGAGCCGAACGCTAAGACTCCAGTTGACAAGTGCCAAGAGTATGCATGAAAGCGTGCTATTGTTTGCCCACTGAACCCTACCGCTAAATCGCCTCGAGGAGATAAGTGGTGGGTATTTGGCAACGTGCCATGCCGAGAAGAAGATAAAAACCAAAGCTGAGAACGGCCAGCTTAGCGCTTTTCTCTGATAAGAGAAGCCGAGGCCTGCCGTGGGCTTTTCCTTTTGCTGTGAGATTCTCTCTGTTAGAGAAGAGTCCGCGTGCAAAGAAGAGGATTCGCAAAGAAAACCCTCGAGCAAGGAAGAGATTTAAGTCTCACCGACAGAACAATACTGTCGGCCGAGGCCTTTTCCCAGACGAACAGCCTCGCAAAGCTAAACCCTTTGTATATGTGTCCCGACAGAACACAAAGGCATCCCGTGAGTACGAAACCGCACAAGGGAAAGAACGAATCAAAGTCTTGTACCAAGACGCGGATAACAGACAGAAGAGCGGCCACAATCTTCCACAGCCAGGAGATCATTGTTCTTGAAAACAGACAGTTTCTCCTTGCTATGAACATTAAGATGTATGATCGACAAGTACGGTGCAACCGGAAGCGGTTCCGTAGTACGAAGAAAAGAATAAACTAAGTTCTTAGGCTTGGTGTAACCTAGGCCTACGGATATCGCTCAGCGAGTGAAGCGTTACTTGCGCGGGTGACGCAAGCGAAAGCAACGCCGCAACGCTGCCCACAAAGGAAGTGATGGAAAAGGAGAATCATATGAGAAAACTTCCACAAGGTCAAATTCTAGAGCCAGACAAGAAAGCGTCCCTGCGTGTGTAAACCGCATGTGCATAAAACCGTGCCGCAACAGACATTGTTCGGCTGAAACCTTAGCCAAAGAGGCCAGGAGTATGAGGACGTCTTTCACGCTAGAGTCGTTTCGAAAATCGAAAGGATTCAACGACACCGCGACCGACCGCGAAAGAGATCGAAGAAGTGTCTCTGAAAGAGACGCAAGTTCCAACGAGTATCTTCCCGTCTCCTCCAAACCAAGTAATGCGCCTTCAGAGTAAGCACAAGTTTTGTCCAGACGATAGACATCCTCCCTGAGATTAGCCAACTCCGGAGTGACCGGAAGCGGTGCACTCGGCAAAGCGTAAGTCTCAAAAAGACTGTGATGACGACGGGAGAGAGCAAACTTGCGTGAATGAAACGAAGTGCTCGCTTCCGTAACTGGTCTGAGGCAAGCCATGGCTGAGCAGCATCAGGAGCCTGACCGTGTGCAGCCAGTAAAGGCACAGTATCCACAGGCAAGCTATTCTCAGAACCCGAAGTTCTAGCCAGCACCTTGGAAAGTTCGTAAGCAACAGAAGGAGACTCGCTAAAACGATATCCCTGAACTTCCGTTAAAGCAGGGCGGAAATCACCCACCACTGAGGGTGGTGGTGCCGCAGAGCTTGTCATAGCTGTCACCCCTTCAGCGAAGTACTTGGCAGACACCTGAGCTGCAGTAACCATAGCTGGTTAAAGTTTGAGTGACAACTTGACATCAACTTCCTCCTCAGAAACTGAGTGAGAATCGTCGAACTCCGAATCTGCTGAGGCTGGACCGTGAAAGTCGCTGTGACTAGCTGCGTCACTAAAACGATCCACCACAGGCGAGGCTGATTGCAAAACGGAAGAACCGTGCAAAGCCTGCCCGAAAGCAGCTTCCTGCCCAAAAGGAGGAAGTTGAGACATGTACACATTCACCGAGACATAAAAGTCTGCCCGTGAGTACATCTGTCTCGTTGTCCGGTGTCGACCCCCCGTGAGTTCCGCCTCTTAAAAAGAGCGATAGCCTCCGGGAGAGTCGAACTTTCACTCCCCAGCCTCAGCGGGGGAGCTACTAGTTCCGGCCCAACTTGTTGTCCGGTGTTGACCCCCCGTGAGTTCCGCCTCTTAAAAAAAAGAGCGATAGCCTCCGGGAAAGTCAAACTTTCACCCCCCAGCCGCGGCGGGGGGGCTACTAGTTCCGGCCCAACTTGAACACTTTCACCAGAGAACCTGGCTACCGGTGAACTTGACTAACCTGTAGAGCGTGAAAGCTCCTCGTATGAAGTAAACACACTCCTCTGCGTGCGCGTCAGCCGAAGTGACTGTGCATGAAGGCGGAACCTCGATGCGTGACAAAAAACCACGTCGCCCACTCCCGCCGGGAGCGAGCGCAAACTCGACGAATGGTAACATGTTATACATTTGGGTCGAAAACATCTCAAAAAGGGAAGAAAAACCATCTTTAACACAAGTATTCTTTCCCACTGCGTTTGCCTTTGGCTGAAGTAACCTAAATTTAACCTGCTTCAGCACCGGCATGATAGTACTCATAGGGTCCGAAATTTAACAGACATTCTTTCTTTCTTCTTAATATGGTGTTTAAAGCCATATGTACTCGATGACTATAAACGCTAATTGCTTTACCCACAGCTGGAGACATGCTAAATTAAGTTCCCTGCAAGATATTGTGGTCTAGGACCTCTTAAATGTTGAGATATTAGAATTTATTTTGATCTAGATCGTCCTATTTATCTAGATTTGCCAACAGAGGTAGCGTTGACGCAAGGGAAATACCTCCGCGTCTTTGCTGACATCCTCACTTTTCAGAGGCTAGAACAAGCTGTAATACATGTAAATGGTCCGCGCATGGCGACATATCGTCATTACATGGTCCTATGATGCGTTTGACATCGATTATGGGCAAACTACACTTTGTAAACACGGGAGCGCGTACATATGCCTTTAACGTCGTTTTCAACCATTCAAGGTTATTTAACAGACGTAGTAGTAAAACAGAAAAGGTAGTGCCTTTGCCTTTCTCTTTATGCGAAACTTAATAGGAGAAACCTCAGCAGCTACTGACTAGTCTGTGGTTTCTAATTCTCCTTGTCAGCCATTGCTGACAAAAACCAGTCTGAGTTATGATATTGATAAACAACAACCAGACCGAACAACGGAGAAAGAAACAAACGCAAGCAAAAGCAAATAAATTAGAACGAGCTCACCCAAACTTGTGCATGAGAAGCAGGGACCTGTAGACGGGGTGAAACACTGTCCAGAAGACAGTAGGCTAAAAGCCTGCAGCGTAGTGTAAAAAGCGTCCGAGCTACTCGGTGCTGAAATGGGAGTGCGCTTTCAACATGGCGGCGGTTGAGTCACGCGTGATAGGTCACGTGACGGTATGACCTCGACTCTTGTATAGCTTGGGTTATAGGTCAAGGCCGTTCTTTTTTAGGGGGTTGCTTCCCCTTTGGGGTGAAGCGTAGTTCAGTGTCCTAGCACTTTAACTGAAGTTAATGCTATCTATGTGAGTTGCGTAAGAATATGTAATTTAAAATAAAATTTGATTTGATAACAAGAGCCAACATTACAGTCCTGTCACTATTCCCCACACTGCTCAAGCTCTATAATCTTGTTACAGTTATAAAGTTGTAAAAAAGCTCACCTGGAAAGGAAAGTACCAAGGACGGGGGACGCCGAAGGTTCCAGGTCTGACGTTGTCCAGGTACCAGGTGATAACGAACAGGAGACAGGCGTCAGCCACCAGCATGATCATGGCATACAGCAGTGAAAAGTTGTCGTCCACACTGGCTGGCTCCGTGAAGCTGTCCCACTGGGCTCCCTTACCTGTTGAGATATAGACAACCACACTCTTCATCACACCAACTGTCTGACAATCTTAACAACAAACAGCAGTGAGAAGTTGTCGTCCACGCTGGCTGGCTCCGTGAAGCTGTCCCACTGGGCTCCCTTACCTGTGGCAACATGACAACCACACTGTTCATCACAACTGACTATACACCTCCCTATCAAATGATCCAGGTAAAAAGCAGTGAAAAGTTGTCGTCCATGCTCGCTGGCTCTGTTAAACTGTCCAACTGACCCCCTTATTGGTTGCAACATTGACACCCACAATCTTCATCACAAGGTGTGATGCTGACTTCACATAGCCCTATCAAAAGATCTTAGCAAACCACAGAGACTAGTTGTCATCCACGCTGGTTGGCGGTGAAACTATTCCACTGCGCTCCTTTATCTGTCAGCACAATAAAAACAAAACAATGTTAATTGTGAAACTTGATGCTGACTGTACTCGGCCCATTCACAGGATCTCAGCACAGCAGTGAAAAGTTGTCATCCAAGCCAGCTGTCTGAAAGTGAAAGATTTCACACACTCAGGATTTCAAACTTGTTAACTAGCTCATCATGATAAGAAAACAGTTTGATTCTGACTTTACATAACACTATGCGCATACTATACTCTGATCCTTAATACACAATCAAACTATCAGCAAACCCTGACCACACACTGACCTGTGCCTTCGTAAAGGCCGATGGTCTTCATGCCGTAGGACATGGCCATGTTGAAGAGCGTGCAGACGCCGATCTTTTCCCCCAGCGTCAGGTCCTCGTAGCGCTGCTCCAGGAAGTAGTACGGGAAGAACACGGCGAAGAACAGGATGCCGCCCAGCGCCGCCGCCACGTTGGCTGTGGGAACATAGTTACACACACTTCAAATGGAGGCACAATGGAACCTCTCTTTTAAAACCTCTTCAAAGACTTCCTCCTTTTTAAGAACCTTCTTAAAATCTCAGGTGTTCTGTTCATAGCCTTTGTAAATTGACCTCCATTTCAAGACTCCTTTTCTTCCAAGACCAGGATTTCCTGGGGTTTTCTTGGGTTGGTAAAGAGGGGGGGGGGGGGGTGAGGTTCCTCTGTAGTACATAACAGGTACTCATTGAAACTTCATCATCACTTGTTGTGAAAATGTTTCTTTGCTCTTGAAACATTAACAAAATTAAACATAGTTACACACACTTGTCAAACGCAGCCAGTTTCACACACAGTGACACTTCAATTGCAGCCAGTTTCACACACAGTGACACTTCAAATGCAGGCAGTTTCACACACAGTGACACTTCAAATGCAGCCAGTTTCACACACAGTGACACTTCAAATGCAGCCAGTTTCACACACAGTGACACTTCAAATACAGCCAGTTTCACACACAGTGACACTTCAAATGCAGCCAGTTTCACACACAGTGACACTTCAATTGCAGCCAGTTTCACACACAGTGACACTTCAATTGCAGCCAGTTTCACACACAGTGACACTTCAAATACAGCCAGTTTCACACACAGTGACACTTCAATTGCAGCCAGTTTCACACACAGAGACACTTCAAATGCAGCCAGTTTCACACACAGTGACACTTCAAATGCAGCCAGTTTCACACACAGTGACACTTCAAATGCAGCCAGTTTCACACACAGTGACACTTCAAATGCAGCCAGTTTCACACACAGTGACACTTCAATTGCAGCCAGTTTCACACACAGTGACACTTCAAATGTAGCCAGTTTCACACACAGTGACACTTCAATTGCAGCCAGTTTCACACACAGTGACACTTCAAATGCAGCCAGTTTCACACACAGTGACACTTCAATTGCAGCCAGTTTCAAACACAGAGACACTTCAAATGCAGCCAGTTTCACACAGTGACACTTCAATTGCAGCCAGTTTCACACACAGTGACACTTCAAATGCAGGCAGTTTCACACACAGTGACACTTCAAATACAGCCAGTTTCACACACAGTGACACTTCAATTGCAGCCAGTTTCACACACAGTGACACTTCAAATGCAGCCAGTTTCACACACAGTGACACTTCAAATGCAGCCAGTTTCACACACAGTGACACTTCAAATACAGCCAGAGTGGAAATTATTACTCTCTTCCAAGACCCCCCAGTTTAAGACTTCTTTCTTTATAAGACCGGATTTTCTCAGAGATTTTAAACTCGTTTAAAGGGGGGGTTCTACTGTAGTAAATAACTGGGTCCTCATTGAAACTTCACCTCACCGCGTTACGATATTCACATTAGCAGTAGAACTAGCGTAAACCTTATGATTTTATCATGAGCCCACATACAAGATGATGCATGAGGGTTTCATAGCGCATAATGCAAGTGTGGCCCCCTGCATAGCCTGTGTGTGGCCAGCCCTGAAGGGAGATGACCACCCACCGACGGGCGCAGTGGCGGGGTGGTAAGACGTCGGCCTCCTAATCGGGAGGTCGTGAGTTCGAATCCCGGTCGCTGCCGCCTGGTGGGTTGAGAGTGGAGATTTTTGCGATCTCCCAGGTCAACTTATGTGCAGACCTGCTAGTGACTTAACCCCCTACGTGTGTACACGCAAGCACAAGACCCAGTGCGCACGGAAAAGATCCTGTAATCCATGTCGGAGTTCGGTGGGTCATGGAAACACAAAAATACCCAGCATGCCTACTCAACGAAAGCGGAGTGAGCTGACTATGCTCTCAGAGTATAGTGTGGGGAACCCAAATGAGCAAACGAGCTCACACGTAACCAGACAATTCTGGAACGCTGAAAAAGAAGAAGACCACCCACCTTTGTTGACCAGCGTGCTGACCATGAAGCAGTAAGCGATGATGGTGACGGAGTAAAGGAGGAGGAAGACGAAGACAATGGAGGGATCGCTGTAGACCAACACGGACTTCTTGCCGCCCACCTTAATGGACATAAACAGCACGTAGACGGCGCACACGAAGATCTGGTAAATGAAGAACTGCAGGAACCACGATGTCCAGTGGGCTGCCGCAGACATCCCCATCAACTTCATCGACTCCTGCAAGCAACACCTGGACACTTTACCTGTTATCTCTCACCTGATACATCAAAATAGATTCTCAGAGTTATGGTTAATTCGGTTGTTTTTGTCTTATTATTTGTCTCTCTCTCTCTAGCTCTCTAAACTAAAATCATCCATACCTTGAGCTCTCTCTGTGTCTCAGAGATGATGTTCTTGTCTCCTTGTCTCCTAATCTCTCTCTCTCTCTCTCTCTCTCTCTCTCTCTCTCTCTCTCTCTCTCTCTCTCTCTCTCTCTCTCTCTCTCTCTCTCCTCTCTCTCTCTCTCTCTCTCTCTCTCCTCTCTCTCTCTCTCACAAACACTCTCTCTCTCTCTCCTCTCTCTCTATCTCCTCTCTCTCTCTTCTCTCTCTCTCTCTCTCCTCTCTCTCTCCTCTCTCTCCCCCCTCTCTCTCTCTCCTCTCTCTCTCGCCTCTCTCTCTCTCTCTCCCCCCCTCTCCCTCTCTCTCTCTCTCTCCCCTCTCTCTCTTCTCTCCTCTCCTCTCCCCTCTCTCTCTCTTTCTCTCTCTCTTTCTCTCTCTGTCTCTCTCTCTCTCTCTCTCTCTCAAGGACAGATTGTAAGAAAAGGCGTAGCCTTAAATCTAAATCCTTGTAAAATAAAGTTCAATTCAATTCAATTCAATTCTCTCTCTCTCTTTCTCTCTTTCTATCTTTCTCTCTCTCTCTCTCTCTCTCTCTCTCTCTCTCTCTCTCTCTCTCTCTCTCTCTCTCTCTCTCTCTCTCTCTCTCTCAAGGACAGATTGTAAGAAAAGGCGTAGCCTTAAATCTAAATCCTTGTAAAATAAAGTTCAATTCAATTCAATTCAATTCTCTCTCTCTCTCTCTCTCTCTCTCTCTCTCTCTCTCTCTCTCTCTCTCTCTCTCTCTCTCTCTCTCTCTCTCTCTCTCTCTCTCTCTCTCCAGATCACCCGTACCTTGAGCTGCCTCTCCTTCTCGTAGACGATGTTCTTGGTCATGATGATGACGGAGAGGATGAAGGACAGCATGAGGACAGTCGGGAAGTTTTGCTGCAACACCTGCGTCATGGCGTCGTCGATGTACGGCGGATACGGCATCCGCTGTATGGCCCATGATGCATTGTCCAGGATGGTAGAGGTGTTGCTAAGCGACCACACTCTGATCAGGGACTCTGCCACTATGCGTTGGACGTACACAAATCCCCGTTCGAAGTACACTGAAAATTGAACAAAGTCCTGCCGAAAACTCACTTTGAGTACACCCTGCACACCAGGTAAGAGAGAATGCTTACTGTTCTACAGGCTAAATATTTCGCCTCTTAAGGACATGATATGGGTAATAGGATAATTTGAGTTTTTAAGCTCTCACGGCTTTTGATGTATGCGTGTTTTGGTGGTATCAGCCATCTGCACTTTTGACAGAATGACCGAGGTCTTTTACGTGCCATTGTGGTGACACGAAGTTGGGATATGGCTTCCGTCTCTGGGTCTTCACATAAAGTTGACCCGTGTCCGTTCCAGCTCGAATTCGAACCTGCGACCTTCCGATCACAAGTCCAGTGGTCTACCAACTGAGCTACCGGGCCCCCCCGAGCATCCCACTGCTCTTTTGTGATTTAAATAGGCAATTTTCTTGTTTTTATAAGGACAGCAACATCTTTGAGTCTTGAGTCTTAAATGAAATAATAATATGTTTGTGGCCATTCTCTCAATTCTAAAAGCATACACAAAGACATTTTCTTTCCCAATCAAGACCCAGCCTTAAGAAGGTGCTTGAGCAAAGAAGACTAGACAACACAATTATTGCATGCACCATCAAACCTACATTCCTCCTTATCCTTGCGAGGGCTGAGCACCTGGTAGAAGGAAAAGATCCTCCGTGTCTGCCACTTGTCGTCGTCCAGCGTACGAGGTCGCACGGTGTAGGTCAGGTCAGAGGGCAAGGTCGTGGCGCTGGGATCAATGTCAAAGATGACAGCGAAGGGAATCATTTTAGCCCTCCTCTGGTCCATTGCAAAATACTTAATGACGTCCTCTTTTGTGGCAAATCCCATGGTTTGCCCTGTCACAGAAAGAACTGCCCAGTCAGCAACAATCCAAATACAGTTGAACCCTAATCTTAAGATCTCTACAAATCTGAGACAATCAGGTTTTAAAGGCTGCCATATACGTAGCGTTCATTAATTAATTCATATTGTTTACATGTGCAAATAATGTTATAAAACTGTACCTCAGGGGATATAATAACGATTGGCTGTAGCTTTGGAACACAGACAAAATTATTTCAGTATTGCAAAGTGGTGTTGATAGTGTCGAATGTAAACAGAACAGTCTCAAACGCCATCTTTGGTTTACGAAAACATCACGAAAAACGGTCTAAAAATAGCCCAAGTCCTGGAGAACTGTTGCTAAACAATGCAATAAAGAATTAATTATTTCTCGTAATTGGTAAGGACTTCAAACCTAAAACTTTGCAGGAAGCTTAATTTATACATCCCCGCAATGATGGGAGAAGCCCTGGAAGTAATTAAACTAATTAAATAGAACTATGTCAGCCTTTAAAAGGGAGGGAGTCTTAAAATGGTGGTAACTGTACAGAAAATCTGAGAAAATAGGGTCTTAAAAGAGAGGGAGTCTTAAATTGGATGGTCTCAACAAGGGGGGTGGAGGGGGTGGGTATAGGTCCACTGTATTGATCAAAATTGTGTTCATGCTTTCAAAGTAAAAGTTAACCTATGCCTGTAACCTTGCTGCAGACAGTAAGTATACCACTGTAGTAATTACATGGGTGAAACCTATGAAAATCAAATTGACTGAATTTTTTGAGGCAGGGGTCCAGGGGCCGCCCAGGCCCTGGCGGGGTACGGGGCAGGGCCCCGTTAGGGGGTCCAGGGGGGCAACGCCCCCCGGCCGAAAACGAATTTTTGCATTATACATTGTGATTTTGTGGCCTTTCCTGGCAAAAAAATACACTTTTTGTCACTATCATGCAGGTCAAAAAAATACCTTCAGATTCTAATGATATGGTAAAAAGGGTAAACAAAATCAAAACAATTCACAGAAGTAATCATTTTTCTTTTGTATCTTTTCACACTTGCATCTTCCAACACAACGACACAATTGATAACAATTAACATTGACAACAGCCAATTACTAAATGAAATAGAAACTGAACAACTGAACAACTGAAATAAAAGTTCGAAATATTTGATTATAAGAAGCAAACATTGCCAGACAGGCATTGAAATAAATGATGAAACAGAATGTCACACATGCAAACAGCATGATGTAGCACTGCACAAAGTAGCAACTAAGCAGTAGCATCTCTTATAGTGCAAAGTTCTCAAGGAAAAGCACTTGAGTTTCATTTTCAAGCACCAAACTTATCACACACAGTTTTAGTTTCATGAACTCCAACCAGTCCCATCGCCATTTGTTGGCTAGACCAGCATCATTAAGATCTGTCCATGCGTTTTCCGTCAAAACCGGCATCTTTGTCGCAGAAATCGTGTCACCACTTCGTAATGCCTGCCAAAACGCGAGAACTTTTTTTTTATCGTGATGCAGAGCGAATCCGAAAGCGAAGAAACCTCACCTACGGGGTTTACCGCATAGCAGTTCGAAAACGCGTTCCGCTTAAAAAAAAAAAAATAAATAAAAAAAAAATTCCGTCAGACTTATTTTCAGATTGACGGATTTCAGTCAATTGACGGGCTACTTTCACCCATGTAATTAACATGTCAACCATGTGATTGCACATAAAACGTGTTGCTCTGACGTGTTCCCCACTGCGCTGTTTGACAATGGGTACAGCCAAACATTGTGTGAGAGAGAAAGGTCAACAAACAGAGCGCCTTACCTCTCAGGTTGTCCACAGCCAGCGTGTTGTTGACATCGTCCATGACGGTGTTGATGAGGGCCGAGGTGTTTGGAGCGTACAGCATCAGGGAGGACGGTTGGGACAGGTTGTTACCAAACCCAGGCCCGAGGTCCTGCTGCCTGTACATTGTGGGCAAAGGCTGGTCCGTCACCTTCACCACCTACACACACAAATGAACTTTCGAAATGGCAGAAGGCAACCACAGTAAATAGAACCAGTACCACAGATCCGGTACAGTGGACCAGTCAGAGTACAAGTCCATATCATCATAAGTACGAGCCTCTGGCAAGTGAGTCCCTTGATATTCCCGCTGGGTCTTGACTGAAATACAAGCCATAGAAAAAATCACGAGTGTTGTAACCTATATATCCCATGAAGATCTAAAAGACAAAGTGTGACGGAAACATCAAGCTTTAGTTGTCTGTTCAGATGAGGCACGTAGGGCTTAACCTCTGCACATACCTTATTCTAAAGTCACGCTTGTTGATCTATGTCAAGTCGGTGCATAATGGTGGCTTGGTTGTCCCCGTCAGTTGAAAGCCTCTTACACGGATTTGACTGAATACCTAGTGGTTACACACGCATCTCCTGAGATCTTGGACACCTTCATCGTCTATAGGGCCTACTGCGCCGCAGAAGAGCTAGAAATACTCGCAAAATGCATTAAACAGCTTGTCCAGAGAACACTCGTATAGCGATGATGTACCGATAAGGGCGTGTGTACCGGGCACGCTGTAACTTCACATGAGCATAGTCTGAACATAGCAGTGCTGGTCGGACGGACTGGGTTTTTAACGATTGCTAGTTTGACTTTTGTTTTAGTTGAGAGCACGAGCACACACACTCAAACACATACGGCTTGTCACGTTGATCACAAGAGAGAAATAGAACAGCGAATAGAAGGAAACATGTAGAGGTTACATGCCGAGTCTCAGTGATTATTAAAAATAATGGTCGAAGTTAGCGGATCATGAAAAATACGAGCTTTAGCGAGCTTTTTCACGACCGCGAACCGAGACCATTATTTTTTATAATCACTGAGACGAGGTGTACTGTAACCTCTTTATTCCTCCTTTCTTCAGTTATTCAAAGAAAAGAGGAGTTTTTTTGCGAAAGTTTGATCGAATCCTATTCAGTCAACCTGCGCAGGCGATCGATTAATGCGTGGTTGTATAGTTCCGTGCAAATCATTCCATTCTGTTAACACTTCTTGTCAGTTTTCCTATTTTGGACTAAAATCAAGTACACAGATATGCTGTTATTCTGCTGTGGCGGCAAAGGCAGATATTGTGTGTTCTGTATATGTTTTGGTATCGCTTAGGATAATGTTCTTTCGTCAAATGGGACTAGCAGACGAACTTTTGCACCCGTGTTCCAACGTTAAAAACTGTATGAAGTTCAGTTTTCTGGGGAAAATAGTGTATGAAACCGCTTTATGTTGTTTAAATTGATGAGATGTGTGCATTT
Source organism: Littorina saxatilis (assembly GCF_037325665.1). Taxonomy (NCBI): domain Eukaryota; kingdom Metazoa; phylum Mollusca; class Gastropoda; order Littorinimorpha; family Littorinidae; genus Littorina; species Littorina saxatilis. The sequence continues at coordinate 57,926,728 of NC_090248.1, read as the reverse complement.
GGTTGCGTGTGATCTGTGTATTAAATGAAATATTGTTGAAAACTGACCGTCGGATTGCAGTCTGTTGTAGAAGAAACTGAGTGAAAAGAAATTTGAAAGGGGAACTACTCTTGTCGCTAGACAAAGTATGAGAGTTACTTGCCTTGGGAATTTGCTTGTGATGAACGTTTGTGCACAGCAGATCTAGATTCAGAAAACAACCAAACTCATGGATTTTATATGGAGATTCATGTGTTCAAGCCTGTAGTTGTTAATTTAAATGCGGTATGTTTGTATTGTTTGCTCCAGAGATGTATACAGTAAAACCTGCGAGCAAAGGACGCTCTTGGGGAGCCTTGCCACTGTCCTTTGTAGCAAGGTGTCCTTTCTTATGAATATGAATGCGCCAACATTTTTTTGGAGAAAAAAAACACCCAACAGTCACTGATTCTTTTTTGCCACAGTGATTATTAAAGCCCTCAATTTTTTTATTTTTTTCAAAGAAAAGGAAAGAGAGAGAGAGACAGCGAGAGAGAGAGAGCGAGAGAGAGAGAGAGAGAGAGAGAGAGAGAGAGAGAGAGAGAGAGAGAGAGAGAGAGAGAGAGAGAGAGAGAGAGAGAGAGAGAGAGAGAGAGAGAGAGAGAGAGAGAGAGAGAGAGAGAGAGAGGTGCAATCGGTTTCTTATCTGAAGCAATGGGCCATTCACTGGAAGATTCTTTGATTGAGCTGTTGAAAACCACTCGAAGAGTTCTTCGTTCAACTCGTCATAGGTTGTTTTTCTTCTCTTAACACATTTTGCCGTCGATCTGGCACCGGAGTCCCACTGACTGAGAATTTGTGTTCGATCAGCTTTTATGTTGGAAATTTGAGTTTTTCCTCAATTCAGCTCATCAGCAACTTTTTGAACGGTCTTTATGACATCGACTCTCTCTTCTAAAGTCAATTTTTTTCGTTTTGGCATGATGAGACGAAGACGAAGGATGAGACGAAGATGCATCACAGTACAGAAAGTAGAAACCCGAAATGTTTGTGAGTTCACGGCATCGACCAATGAGCGTGCACCATACAAAAATCAACTTCTTTCAAGTGCTGTCATTGGCTTACAAAATAAGCTTCTCGCGCGTTCACATCGCCAGCGAGATTTTATTTGCAGAACCAAGATGGCGGACCAGCGTCTGCTAAAAGCTGTCTGCTTCAAGGGTTTGTCCGTTGTTGACAAGTAACGAACCCAATCGGGACCAAAAAAGGGTGTCCGCGTCCGCGCCTTTGAGGTGTTCGCTCTTTTAAGGTGTTTTTGAGAGTAAAATACATCCGTCCTCACTTGAATTGTCCGTTATGCTAAGGTGTCCGCCGAAATAAGGGTCCGCTAGATGCAGGTTTTACTGTACTTCGTACATTAGAGCGTTCGGAACTTTTCAGTCGCAAAAGTAGTACCGACGCAGAACAGCTTCTCAACCCATTGCGCTATCGAGGATTCAGGCTGTTGCTGGCTCGTTATTTGTTTGGTTGCTGGGTGTTTATCGAAAAATAACTAGCTCTACAAGTTTACAGAGGTAAAGAAGCAGAGGGGGTAATAAAACAGATTACGTCCCCTTAATATGACGCGATGGACGACAGACGTCATGGAATCTATGACGCTTCGATGATAGTCTCGGCAAGTCGAGACTAAAACTCAGCTACACTGAACGACTCGCGCAAGTTCTCAAAAGCGTGGTTACCCCTTGCACATCCGGTCTATAGGTACATGTGCATTTTGGAATGTCAAGGGCGATAGAAAGTAGAGCCAGCTATGATGTATTTCGTGCACCCTTATTTAATTATCCTCTATTTTATGTGTTATAAGAGTGCAATAGTTACATCATAGATGTAACAAGAGAACAATGGAAATACAAGAAATATACCTAGAGACATTTACAGAGACAAAGAAGGGAGGTCATGGGATATATGTAGAGGTTACATGCCGAGTCTCAGTGATTATCAAAAATAATGGTCGAAGTTAGCGGATCATGAAAAATGCGAGCTTTAGCGAGCTTTTTCATGACCGCGAACTGAGACCATTATTTTTGATAATCACTGAGACGAGGTGTGTAACCTCTTTATTCCTCCTTTCTTCAGTTATTCAAAGAAAAGAGGAGGTTTTTTGCGAAAGTTTGATCGAATCCTATTCTCTCAACCAGTCAACCTGCGCAGGCGATCGATTAATGCGCGGTTGTATAGTTCCGTGCAAATCATTCCATTCTGTTAACACTTCTTGTCAGTTTTCCTATTTTGGACTAAAATCAAGTACACAGATATGCTGTTATTCTGCTGTGGCGGCAAAGGCAGATATTGTGTGTTCTGTATATGTTTTGGTATCGGATAGGATAATGTTCTTTCGTCAAATGGGACTAGCAGACGAACTTTTGCACCCGTGTTCCAACGTTAAAAACTGTATGAAGTTAAGTTTTCTGGGGAAAATAGTGTATGAAACCGCTTTATGTTGTTTAAATTGATGAGATGTGTGCATTTGGTTGCGTGTGATCTGTTTATTAAATGAAATATTGTTGAAAACTGACCGTCGGATTGCAGTCTGTTGTCGAAGAAACTGAGTGAAAAGAAGGGGAACTACTCTTGTCGCTAGACAAAGTATGAGTTACTTGCCTTGGGAAATTGCTTGTGATGAACGTCTGATCTAGATTCAGAAAACAACCGAACTCATGGATTTTATATGGAGATTCATGTGTTCAGGCCTGTAGTTGTTAATTTAAATGCGGTATGTTTGTATTGTTTGCTCCAGAGATGTATACTTCGTACATTAGAGCGTTCAGAACTTTTCAGTCGCAAAAAAGTAGTACCGAAACAGAACAGCTTCTCAACCCATTGCACTATCGAGGATTCAGGCTGTTGCTGGGTCGTTATTTGTTTGGTTGCTGGGTCATTATCGAAAAATAACTACCCCTACAAGTTTACAGAGGTAAAGAAGCAGAGGGGGGAATAAATATAGATATATAATATAGAATGACGTCAAGAGCGAGAATGCAGAGAAATTACGTCATGAGCAAGGGAGATCATCCTTTACTCTGTGTGTAAGCAGACAAGCACAAGAGAATAATAACCACAGACAAATCAGAAGTTGAAGTACAATAATTACAACAGGCACAGTAACTACAAGAGAACCGGTACGATAGAATCGGAAGAAAAGAACAATCTTGTCACAAAACAAATCACATACCTGTCTATATAACGATCAGCATAATAACAAGCACACCACACAACAGATCACATACCTGTCTAATGACCAGCATAATGACGGCGCCCAGCAGGGGGATGAGAATCTCAGCCACCGTGACCTTGACACTGCGTTTCTGTTGCAGCAGGTTCTTCCACAGCAGAAGGCCCACCTGGCTGGGGAAGCCCACACGCTTGGCTGAGCTCCGGGTTGACGATGCCTGGCCGCTGTTTGCTGCCGCTCCATTGTCTCCTCCGTACTGGCCCCGGCCTCCTGATCCCAGCAACTGTCACACAAACAATGGAACAAAATATATTATACGATTGAACACTGAATGTTCCCCTCTTTGAGCCATGCTACTCATATATTTAGATGGCTGCATGGCCGGGACTACAAAAGAGGGCATGTTTGTGCCCGTTCAGTAGAAGAAAAAAAGAAAAGATTCTAGCTGGAATGGATCGATACATAAATGTTATTCGTATTTTTGACCATAATATTATTATTATTATTATTATTATGAACATTTGTGCGCCTAATCTAAATATAGCCCTAGGTGCTTACAAAATATAAAATACATAGTGAACATTATACGAAACACAAATCGACAAGGACCAAGACACTCGGACTCATACACTCGCAGACAGGCGCACAGCGAGAACGCGACGCACTCACTCATACCAACTACAGGCACATGCATTCTAGACGGAAAAACAGTCGTAAATAAATAAATAAATTATTGGATACATAAAGTTAGTTGAGAGAAGAAGAAGAATAGAGCTGGAAAGGGAAGAAGAAGGAGAAAGAAAGAGACAGATCAAGGACCAGCAGGAGAGGGGGATGGGTGGTCATTAACGGACTAGTGAGGGAAGAGGTGTGTTTTGAGTGAGGTTTTGAATGATTGCATAGATGTGGAGTGCCTGAGTGAATGCGGGAGTTGGTTCCAGATGGATGGGGCCTGGTAAGAGAAGGTGCGCTGGCCATATGTTTTGGTGCGTGCTGATGGTATCCTAAAAAGGCGGGTGTCTGCGGAGGATCTTAGGGAGCGAGAGGGGGAGTAGACATCAAGAAGGTCAGAAAGATAGCTAGGGGACGATAGATCAAAGTTTCTGAAGCAGAGTGTGGAGATCTTGAACTGAATCCTCTGTTGAACAGGCAGCCAGTGTAGGGTTTGAAGAAGAGGGGTGATGTGGTCATGCTTGGAAGAACGAAAGATGAGGCGGGCGGCATGATTCTGAACACGCTGAAGCTTTTCGATGATGTAGTTGGGAGAGCCAGATAGAATGGAATTGCAATAATCGAGTCGGGATAGGACAAAGGCGCAGAGCAGAGTTTTAGTGGCATCCTCAGTGAGGAGATGACGGATGGAGGAGATGCGGCGGATTTCAAAGAAGCAAGTGCGACAGACATTGGCAACATGCTGATGGAAGGACAGGGACTGGTCAAGAGTGACACCTAGGTTGCGGACAGCAGGAGAAAGAGCAATAGAAGAACCATTCAGATCGACAGACGAGGGAAGAGAAGGATGAATGAGATGTTTTTTAGGAGAGACAAGAATCATTTCGGTTTTCTCCTCATTAAGCTTCAGCTTCTTCAGGTCCATCCACGCCTTGAGGTCGGTGATGCATGACTGGGTGGAGGCAATGAGGCGAGGGAGGTCAGAGATAGGTCCAGAGAGATAGAGTTGGTTGTCGCCGGAGAAGCTGTGGTGAGAGAGAAAGTGGTGAGCAGCAATTAAAGGGATGGGTTGGGTGTAAAGGACGAACAAAATAGGCCCCAGGACGGAGCCCTGGGGCACACCGTACTGTAGAGGAAAAGCAGAGGAAGATAGGCCGTTCACAGATACAGACTGGTAGCGATCGGTGAGATAGGACTGAAACCAAGAAAGGACAGACTGAGAAATGCCAAAAGAGTTTTGAAGGCGGGACAAGAGCACGGCATGATCAATAGTGTCAAATGCCGCGCTCAGGTCCAGCAGAGAGAGAAGGCAGACGTCGTTGTTGTTGAGTGCAGTCAGTATGTCGTTGCTTATTTTCAGTAGAGCGGTTTCCGTCGAGTGTCCAGAGCGATAGGCAGATTGATTGCAGTAGAGAAGGTGGTTGGCTTCAAGATGGTCCAAAAGCTGGGAGAGTACGATTTTTTCTGTTATTTTGGAGAGAAATGAGAGATTAGACATTTTACACAGATTTCGACAAACACTTTTCACCTCGACCCCTAGCACGGTCTCGAAAAACAATCACTGTCATAACTAACACACAGACAGGCGCAGTGGCAAGACGTCGGCCTCGTAATCGGGAGGTCGTGAGTTCGAATCCCGGTCGCTGCCGCCTGTTGGGTTAAGAGTGATTTTTCCGATCTCCCAGGTCAACTTATGTGCAGACCTGCTAGTGACTTAACCCCCTTCGTGTGTACTTGGTCTTGTGCTTGCGTGTACGCAAGCACAAGACCAAGTGCACACGGAAAAGATCCTGTAATCCATGTCAGAGTTCGGTGGGTTATGGAAACACGAAAATATCCAGCATGCCCAGTGATGTACATTTTAGTCGGTCTCCGGTCTCTGACCGATCCAATTTCCCCAGGACCTATAGCTTTAACCCCAGCAGGACACAGGTCCGATTAACCTACAGAAGAAGTGGTCAAGGGTCCGATCGTTTTTGACAATGAAGCGGACATGCGGACTGTTCAATTTTCAAGAGGAAAGCTTGTTTCGGGTTTGCCAAGCGAAAGTAAACACTGCGTGAGGAAAGCTGGTTTCGGTTTTGCCAAGCGAAAGTAAACACTGCGTGAGGAAAGCTGGTTTCGGTTTTGCCAAGCGAAAGTATGCACTGCGTGTGACCAGTTTGTTGAGTGAACGAGGCACCATATATGGGATCTGATTTTTTTAATTAATTTATCCTCAAGTTGGATGAAGAAGAAAACAAGTCGCGTAAGGCGAAAATACAATATTTAGTCAAGTAGCTGTCGAACTCACAGAATGAAACTGAACGCAACGCAACGCAGCGAGACCGTATACTCGTAGCATCGTCACTCCACCGCCCGTGGCAAAGGCAGTGCCCGTGGAATTGACAAGAAGAGCGGGGTAGTAGTTGCGCTGAGAAGGATAGCACGCTTTTCTGTACCTCTCTTCGTTTTAACTTTCTGAGCGTGTTTTTAATCCAAACATATCATATCTATATGTTTTTGGAATCAGGAACCGACAAGGAATAAGATGGAAGTGTTTTTAAATTGATTTCGAAAAAAAAATTTTGATAATAATTTTTATATATTTAATTTTCAGAGCTTGTTTTTAATCCGAATATAACATATTTATATGTTTTTGGAATCAGCAAATGATGGAAAATAAGATAAACGTAAATTTGGATCGTTTTATAAATTTTTTTTTTTTTTACAATTTTCAGATTTTTAATGACCAAAGTCATTAATTAATTTTTAAGCCACCAAGCTGAAATGCAATACCGAAGTCCGGGCTTCGTCGAAGATTACTTGACCAAAATTTCAACCAATTTGGTTGAAAAATGAGGGCGTGACAGTGCCGCCTCAACTTTCACGAAAAGCCGGATATGACGTCATCAAAGACATTTATCAAAAAAATGAAAAAAACGTATGGGGATTTCATACCCAGGAACTCTCATGTCAAATTTCATAAAGATCGGTCCAGTAGTTTAGTCTGAATCGCTCTACACACACACACACACACACACACACACACACACACACACACACACACGCACAGACACACACACATACACCACGACCCTCGTCTCGATTCCCCTCTCGATGTTAAAACATTTAGTCATAACTTGACTAAATGTAAAAAAGAAAACCGAACCCATATGGTGCCTCGAGTGCATTCATTGGCTCAGCAATAAATCGTTTAAACCAATGGGAACCACCCGTGCATGTTCGCACATGCGCAAGGCATTACTTTTCGTCATAATATCCGGAAAAACCGTTGTGCGTTCGAACGAAAATAAAACGAAAGAGAAACGACATGGGTCCGAAAAAAAAGCTCAAAGCAGATAAAAATCAGCAGACATTGATGGGTAATCTTGAACTTTAGCGTGTTAAATTCATAGCTCAGAATCCAGTGACATTCTTTACTTATTTTTGATACAAGTCCATGTAAGCAAGCCAAAGAAAACCCAAGTCAAAGAGTTGAAAGACAAGAAATCACGTTCCTTCTCTGAGGAATGGACAAAGGTATATCCTTGGCTGACATATGATTCGGGGAAAAAGTTGATGTTTTGCACAGTTTGCTCGTCGGTAGGGCTGCATCGTGAGAATGCGTTTGTTGTAAGATGCGACAACTTCAGAAAATCTACAGTTAAAGACCATGTTTTCACGAAGTGTCACAAACACGATGTTGCTGCACCAGGACACAAGGAGAATCAAGAGATATGCGAGAAAGTTGTTTTTTCAAAGCAAGAAAAGGGATTAGCAACAGCTGTGAGAGGAGTGCATTGGATCGTCCAAGAAGATTTAGCTCTCTCAAAATGTTCTTCTTTGATGGATGCCAGTGCACACAGCAGACGTTGAGAGAGGATTCAGTGCACAGAACTTGGTGTGTAGGCTACAGCTCGAAGAAACCGATTGTGTGTCAAAACCCAGGACATGATCCTGAAAGCAAAACTTGAGGGACCCGCAGAACGGTCAGATGCCTACCTGAAAAACATTGTCGACAGATGGGCAGTGAAAAAAACCCGACAACTGTTCAAATAACTTTGAAATGTGATTCAATCCTTTGAGTATCTAGTCATGACAGTCGCGGAAGGTGGAAGAATTTAAACTGAAAAATCTTTTTAAATGCGGTTTTACGAGTCGTGTTTTTGTCCTATTGAAATTGCAATCTCAGGACACTGTGTCCTATTGATTTTCAGTCTTCAGGACAATTGTCCTAAAGGCTGCTAGAAAAATGTACATCACTGATGCCTACTCAACGAAAGCGGAGTGAAGCTGATTATGGGATTTGTCAGTTCTCTACACATTCTTTACAGCAATGAAAATCAGTTCTCTCTCTCTCTCTCTCTCTCTCTCTCTCTCTCTCTCTCTCTCTCTCTCTCTCTCTCTCTCTCTCTCTCTCTCTCTCTCTCTCTCTCTCTCTCTCTCTCTCTCTCTTATAAACATAACATATATTTCTGTGTTATATATAGTGTTCAAACATTGCTAAAACAAAATCTATATGCATCTTGAAATGTCTAATTGGTTGCTTGACATTTTAGGTCTGTCATTTATACTGTATTCAACTTCTATTTAACTTTATTTATTCTTGTAATGGTGTTACCTCTCAATGGGCGAGGGCCGGATGAAAAAAACCGCCATGTATACTTTGCTTATTCCGTCATCCTCAAAAAATAATTTAAAATTTCAAAATTAAATTTCGCTTCAAAAATTAATTTCATATTCAATTTAATTAATTTAATTTTCTCTCCCTCTCTCTCTCTCTCTCTGTCGGTCGTCTGTCTGTCTGTCTGTCTCTCTCTCTGTCGGTCGTCTGTCTGTCTCTCTCTCTGTCGGTCGTCTGACTGACTGTCTGTTTATCTGTCCATTTCTCTCTCTCTCTCTCTCTCTCTCTCTCTCTCTCTCTCTCTCTCTCTCTCTCTCTCTCTCTCTCTCTCTCTCTCTCTCTCTCTCTCTCTCTCTCTCTCTCTCTTTCAATCTATCTCTGTGTGTCTAGTTCTGTTTGTTTGTCTTGTTTCATTTTGTTGTCTCAGTCTCTCAGTGTTAACCTCTTGCTCAAAACCACAACGAAATTGCGCTGGTTTGGTGTGATACAAGACAAACCGTATTCCTCTAACATTCATTTATACATTTCAATTATAGATTTAATAATTGATAAAATAAGGCGAACAGTACAATCTGCATCCCCATGAAAAGACAAAAAACGGAATTTTTTTTGTTGGAGAATGATAACCATTAGAAGCTGCACATTAGTTAGCTTTTGCCTTGCTTGCCAATGCTTCCGAGGTGCCAGTGAGAAAGTTTTACTCGGTCAGTGCTGGGACGGCGGGCTGGAATGCGGGAAGGTCTGGCATCACTTTTAGGCCGAAGTGCTCCCTCTTTCCGTAGGGATACACTCTTTGGTAGCAGTAACACAAAGACATATCCTATATATTAAATACATCAGTGTTCTCGAACCCAGAACGTACAAAGAGACTTTCTGTTCTTAAACTTATTGGTCAAACAGTTCCGCCACACGATCTAGGGGACCATGACAATGCAACATTGAACTTCAGATCTAATCACATTTTGTTGTTGTTGCTTTGCTATGTTTTGTTTATTATTTGCCACTTCCACTTTGTTTTTCTCTAATTCATCATTGGTTTAAATAAGATTTCATAAAATCAAACTTGAATTAGTGAAGAAGTATCAGACAATGGGAAGAATGACAGGCCAAACAAAAAAAATAGTCTGTTTACGGTAACCCGACCGACCCTATTTTTTTCGCGTGACCCTAGACTTTTTTTGGCATTTGGGAGAAGAGAAAAAAAAAAATAAAAATAACGTAAAAATATGGTTTTTGGGAAAAAAAAAGAAAAAAAAAAAATACCGACCTACCGACCCTATTTTTTTTGGCCTATGTTACCGTAAACAGACCTATTTTTTTTTTGGCCCAACAGCAGTGATCGAGTTCTTGCCCACCACAGGAGTAACACACGAGACCGTAGTACTCTCTGGGTACACCCCACACAGATATAGACATCTATCTCTTTGGTACACCTGGCCGCACTCTAGCTGCCATCAGCCGTCAGAACCACTGCGTAATACTCGGTAGATAAGAATATATTATGTAAACTATATAACTCAGTGGTGAGGGTGCACTAGGTCACTGATCTACATGGCCACAGAATGATCTTTCAATGTGTTTTAAATATCTGAGCTGCAATGAAGACACACGTACACCTTTAAGTTAGCACAAACACAAATACAAAAGTATTAAACAATGGCGACTGCACGGGAGAGGGAACAACAATACAAAAGTATTAAACAATGGCGACTGCACGGGAGAGGGAACAACAATACAAAAGTATTAAACAATGGCGACTGCACGTGAGAGGGAACAACAATACAAAAGTATTAAACAATGGCGACTGCACGTGAGAGGGAACAACAATACAAAAGTATTAAACAATGGCGACTGCACGGGAGAGGGAACAACAATACAAAAGTATTAAACAATGGCGACTGCACGTGAGAGGGAACAACAATACAAAAGTATTAAACAATGGCGACTGCACGTGAGAGGGAACAACAATACAAAAGTATTAAACAATGGCGACTGCACGTGAGAGGGAACAACAATACAAAAGCAAACAAACAAACATGAAATCAGCTCCAATTTCACAGTCATGTTATATAAGGCCAACAAAAAAAAATAGTCTGTTTACGGTAACCCGACCGACCCTATTTTTTTCGCGCGACCCTAGACTTTTTTTTGGCATTTGGAGAACAAAACAAAAAACAAAAAAACACACAAAAATCAAAATAACGTAAAAATATTTTTTTGGGGAAAAAAAAAAAATCCCAACCTACCGACCCTATTTTTTGGGCCTATGTTACCGTAAACAGACCTTTTTTTTTGGCCTAAGGGGACTCTCTGAACCACTCAATGTCCCTTCCTCATTCAATAAACTAATTACTTTCTCCTCTTCGTGTGGTCAATGTACCAGTGACTTGTGACACAACCATTGTACAATATGGCCCCGCAGCACCGTTGTCATGGTACTAGCAGACTTGAAGCCAGAACAGCAGACGAATCATGATGGTTCAGATTCTATTCAATAAAAACAAGTCGCGTAAGGCGAAATAACAACATTTAGTCAAGCTGTCGAACTCACAGAATGAAACTGAACGCACATACTGTACTTGTAGTTTCGTCAGTCCACCGCTCGTGGCAAAGGCAGTGAAATCGACAAGCCATGCAGAATAGTGCAGTAGTGGTCGCGCTGACCAGGATAACACGCTTTTCTGTATGTCTATTCTTTTTAGCTTACTGAGTTTGTTTTTAATCCAAACATATCATATCTATATGTTTTTGGAATCAGGGACCGACAAGGAATAAGGTAAAATTGTTTTTAAATCGATTTCGGAAAAATAATTTTAATCATAATTTTTATATTTTTAATTTTCAGAGCTTGTTTGTAATCCAAATATAACATATGTATATGTTTTTGGAATCAGAAAATGACGAAGAATAAGATGAAATTGTTTTTGGATCGTTTAATAAAAAATAATTTTAATTACAAGTTTCCGATTTTTAATGACCAAACTCATTCATTAGTTTTTAAGCCACCAAGCTGAAATGCAATACCAAAGTCCGGCCTTCGTCGAAGATTGCTTTGCCAAAATTTCAATCAATTTGATTGAAAAATGAGGGTGTGACAGTGCCGCCTCAACTTTTACAAAAAGCCGGATATGACGTCATCAAAGCTATTTATTAACAAGTCGAGTAAGAAATTACTACATTTAGTCAAGCTGT
>NC_090248.1:57880068-57910068 GCF_037325665.1 Littorina saxatilis | reverse complement strand
TGTCAAGACCTGAAATTACCCAACCGAAGAACGGTCGCAGTTCTAGCATCCTAGATACACCAGCCACCTGTTGACAAACAGTTGACCAATACCTTCTTGTGGGTTCAAAATAATAAGAATGGTATGTTATTGGAGAGATAAAAGTATCTTTGTCGCCATAATCCGCACACGTTTGATGGTCACTTTATGCAGGGCTGAATCCAAGGTGGGGGTGGGGGGTCCTGGGTGCCCGACCCCCCCCCCCCCCCCCCTTACCCGGCAAATGAACCTTTTTTTTTCTCCAGGAGAAACTGAGAGAAAAGGCATGAAAATGTAGACGACTTACCCGAGTACGTTCAGTGGAGTTACCCCACTCTGGCCCTGGGCCCATGATGACGTTGATGCTGGTCTGAAACACACACAGACATAACAATGAAACACACGTTGCTATGATTACAGGCAACAGGCTGCGAGCCGAAGAACAAAAGAAAAAGAACGAAAAGAAAACCGTGTCAACACATTAAAGGCAAGTCATGACATTTCTTCACTGTTAAATCCTACCATTGTTTCGCTATCTGAAAGAAATCAACAACAGCATCGGCTCGAATGTGAAAGTGACACGCAACACAGTGACAGTGACATTTTTGCACGTGCTGCACGCACTGATGACAACACGCCCTCTGAACGTAATAACAATAGACAGGGTGAGGCTGAAGCTGTGCTATTGTCGCCACGGGCCACTGAGTCACGTGGTGTGTCTGTTTTGGATACCTGGCTGTTGAAAACACAGTCTCGGACCAGAGAAGTCACAGAAACACAGGATACATCAGAGAAAAAGGCATCTGACCTAGGTTACAGTCTGTCGGCCGTAAAGGAGTATGTGTCGGGACTGAAGGACCGATCAGCTGTGCGTGCAGTGAAACATGTACACAGAAACAACTCTTTTCGAAGGGTGGTTCGTGACAACACAGATGACAGACAATCACTGCTATGTGAAACTGACGATTTCGTGTTGGTCACCGATTGCAGCACCGACAAAAGTCCAGGCACGTTCTGGATGATCAAGCAAGCAGCTCGCCACATGATACGAGAAGAGAAGGAGTACCTCGACAAGCTTCGCCGTGGGTCATGGGTCACCCGTCGACAGGAGAAAATTCGCCGATCAACTCCGAACTGGGCTACACGAACTGTCTGTACTCCGGGATGTGACTAAATTCTACCTCGGTTGACAACAAAGCTATTCGGTTCGGATATCGTATCGATGTTGTGGGTGTGACTCGGGACTTTTGTTCTCATCATGACATTTTGGAGAACGGTGTAAATTGCATCACACAGAACAAACGGACAATACGAACACTGACGTGGAAACTACCGTGTCGGGAAAGGGATGGAAACTGTAAATCATCCCTATGATCGGTGCATCGTTAAACGTTTCATGTTTTCGAAACTATGTGTACACCGATTTCCCTTCCCCTCCTTCCCCATTGCAAGGGGCCGATGGCCTAGCAATTAAACTTTCGTATTCGTATTCGATTCTAGTCTGAAACAAACACACAAACATAATTATGTAACACATGTTGCTATGGTGACCTTGTTGCTGGTCTGAAACACACACAGACATAACTATGTAACACACGTTGCTATGGTGAACTTGTTGATGCTGGTCTGAAACACATACAGACATAACTATGTAACACACGTTTCTATGGTCACGTTGATGCTGGTCTGAAACACACACACAGACATTTATAACCATGTAACACACTTTGCTATGGTGACCTTTGATGCAGGTCTGAAACACACACACAGACATAACCATGTAACACACTTTGCTATGGTGACCTTTGATGCAGGTCTGAAACACACACACAGACATAACCATGTAACACACGTTGCTATGGTGACCTTTGATGCAGGTCTGAAACACACACACACAGACATAACTACGTCTGGAACACAGTTTTCGTGCAAAAATTTAAAGTATTCAAAAATAAATCCCCCGAAAGCGGCGTATGGCTGCCTAAATGGCGGGGTAAAAACGGTCATACACGTAAAAGCCGAGGGAGTTTCAGCCCATGCAAAAAGAAGAAGAAGATCCAAAAAGAAATCAATCATAGTACCGACACTGCACGAGTTTGTTTGCCGTCATTAGTGACCTGACGCGAGGGAAGTGCGTGCTGATGTTTGCTGTCGAGTATGACTGTTTCAAACCCAGCACAATCCCACCCATCAATACAACACAACTACCTCTTGACCTTTTTAACGAGGAGAATTTTGCTGTTGTGAATTTGAGTTTGGACGGTGTCTTTTCTACTGTAAGAACACTACCTCATGTATAATCAATCTGCTTGCTGAATATGGTTTGTTTTGTTTGTTTGTTTGCTTAAGCCCAGCCGACCACGAAGGGCCATATCAGGGCGGTGCTGCTTTGACATATAACGTGCGCCACACACAAGTCGCAGCACAGGCTTCATGTCTCACCCCGTCACATTATTCTGACACCGGACCAACCAGTCCTAGCACTAACCCCATAATGCCAGACGCCAGGCGGAGCAGCCACTAGATTGCCAATTTTAAAGTCTTAGGTATGACCCGGGGTTCGAACCCGCGACCTCCCGATCACGGGGCGGACGCCTTACCACTAGGCCAACCGTGCCGGTGCTGCATATGGTGGGGGAATGAATGGCCGGTAGAGTCATATGGCTGGTGTAAAAATAAACGGTCTCATCCCAAAGGTCTGCACATCTGCCTACTTTTTTCCCCATTTTATGACGGGTAGTATACCTCCACCCCACCACCTGACCAAAATACAACAACAACAACAACAACAACAACAACAACAACAACGAAGACAGCAACAACAAAGAATCAAAAGGGAAGTCATGAAAAACAATCGTGTCACTGACAAGCACACCCCTGAATGAAACACTTTGCAATGAAACACTTTGCAATGAAACAATTTGCAATGGAACACTTTGCAATGGAACACTTCGCAATGAAACAATTTGCAATGGAACACTTCGCAATGAAGCAATTTGTAATGGAACACTTCGCAATGGAACACTTTGTAAATATTAGGCTGTCAAGTTTCGTTCATTCTTATCCAGTCCGTCTAATACAGTCTCTAGCGAGAACAACAGACAAGTGGGAAATTAAATATAATTACATTCCTGTTCTCCTTTTGAGTCGGGTTCTCATGCCATCACAAAATACATGTTAAGTTTTGCTATGTGTGTGTGTGTGCTCGCGGTCAGCTTTACACAGTGGACTGGGTGGCCGAGTGGTAACGCACTTGCGCACGGAAGCGAGAGGTTGCGAGTTCGACCCTGGGTCAGGGTGTTAGCAATTTTCTCCCCCCTTTCCTAACCTAGGTGGTGGGTTCAAGTGCTAGTCTTTCGGATGAGACGAAAAACCGAGGTCCCTTCGTGTACACTACATTGGGGTGTGCACGTTAAAGATCCCACGATTGACAAAAGGGTCTTTCCTGGCAACATTGTATAGGCATAGATAAAAATGTCCACCAAAATACCTGTGTGACTTGGAATAATAGGCCGTGAAAAGTAGGATATGCGCCGAAATGGCTGTGATCTGCTGACCGATGTGAATGCGTGATGTATTGTGTAAAAAAAATCCATCTCACACGGCATTAATAAATCCCCGCGCCTTGAATATGTGCGCTATATAGGCCTAAATTGCATAAAAATAAAAATAAAAAATAAAATCCCTGCGCTTAGAACTGTACCCACGGAATACGCGCGATATAAGCCTATTGATTGATTGATTGAGTGTTATCAATAGGAGCCCGGGACACGATGAAAGAAGCAATGACAACAGGGGCGGACGAGGGGGGGGGGCACAGGGGGCACGTGCCCCCCCCCCCGAAAAAAAAAGAAAAAAAAAAGAAGAAGAAAAAAAAAAGATTTTTCTATGCTGATTCTATGACCATTTCTAAGTTCAAATGGCACCAGATGGCACCATTTTGCTTCTTTGGGCAAAATTTTTTTCCAGGGGGGCATGCCTCCGGACCCCCCTAGCAAATTCGGGCGCTTCGCGCCCATCACATTCACTTTCGATTCAAAGTGCCACCCCCCTTACAAAGCAACTGATCCGCCCCTGGACAATGAGGGTTTGATAAAGACCTGCCTATTATCGATGGTTTCATAATCCAGAGCGACCTGTTAGGTAAAAGACCGGACCACTGACCTGGTGACGTCTCGGTTCCTCCCGCTGACGTCGCTCAGTCACGTGGTCACGTGACTCGTTCTTCCCGCCAATCCGTCTGCTCATGGCTCGTCCACAGTTCTACTTCTTATTTTGTTAATGTTTCATGAGTCTTGGATTCTGGTCGTGTTACTATGTGGGCAATATAGATCTATTCCAAAGTAGTTTGTTCAGTCTAAGCTATGTCAGTTTTACTCACAGGAAATCAACAACAGTCCGAAAACAGTATAGATCTATATAGCTCTGAAATGAGTGACACAACTCTGATGTCGTGGTGCATCGATTGACTGGAACTTCTCAGTTAGTCAAACACTGGACACCTGAATTGTACACATTCCGAGATATAAAATGAACAGTTTCATTACTGTAGTGTCTTCACACTGATCAATTCTCACAGGTATTCAAGCAGTGAAAGATGAATGACGCGGGGGCGAATGACGTTAGGTCGAGTAAAACGCACAGTATAAAGCACTGACTTTCCTCTCGTTTCTACGCACAAGCAAAACTTCGTTCAAAGAAGCCACCAAAAGAACCACAACCAATGCCATCATAGTATACTTAGAATGTAATACATGTTATTGCCACGTGCGAATTGCATGAAAACTTGCCGAGAACATTTTAACAACGCACATATAACTTCGATAAGAGTCACATGAGAGGAAGGTCATGTGAATGTGACAAGTTTAACTCTCTCTCTCTTTCCTCTATCTTCCGTATCGAATTACAGTAATACCGTTTGAAGGTGCGCTCAAACACAGTAAGAAAGAATAGCATGTTGATCAGATATCAGAGCGAGATGTTGGTAGTAAAAGATACGCGACGACCCCATTACTTGCATAATGCGGCTTGTTACGGGATATAAACTGAAACTGTTGTTGTTCACGTGTATGACTTGCCACGAGAGAAACACAGAGAAAGAGTTATACCAGGTGTACATGAGTTGCTTTATTAAATATTGAAAATACGAGCGAAATGTGTCCCTGAGGGACATGTTACCGGTATCCCTTTGCCGGTAATAAAGATTTGAATATCTCTCTCTCTCTCTCTCTCTCTCTCTCTCTCTCTCTCTCTCTCTCTCTCTCTCTCTCTCTCTCTCTCTCTCTCTCTCTTTGCTTCCCTGTTTATCTGTCCGTCCCTCCGTCTGAATTTGATTTTCTTCTTCCCTTTTAAAATCTGGTTCAAATTTCTCAAGACCATCAGTTAAAAAACATACACTGGGAATGAGATGTTTGTTAAAATGGTCATAATACATGTAATCTCTGTTTACAAATATATACACTTACTTTATAAGACACACAAATACCATGTGGTAAAAACAAACACCAACCTAAACATTGAACTCCATTTATTCATACAAAGAACACACATTTTACTTAAGGAACATGCACTTGTGACGCCTGTTCAAGCTTTTAATAGGGAGAGATACACTCGTATCAGGGGACAGTATCCAGGGTAGCCTGAGATGAATCAGAGCTGACTTGTGTCCCCTCTTTCTTTCAAAAGCCAATTAAAGTAATTCGTTTTGATGCTACTGCTCAGCTTTAAAGCCCCTGCCTGCACTTTTCATCTAAAGTCCGGGTGACACCCGGGTACATGCCCCTAATGGTTTTAACCGTGAGGACCTTACAAAACATTTAAATTCCTGCCCGCCTTCTTATACACTGCTTCAAGTCGCTTAGAGTCAGGGTCAAAAGGTGTAACACATACCTACACCCCTTTGTG
Source organism: Littorina saxatilis (assembly GCF_037325665.1). Lineage (NCBI taxonomy): Eukaryota > Metazoa > Mollusca > Gastropoda > Littorinimorpha > Littorinidae > Littorina > Littorina saxatilis. Next base: position 57,904,146 of record NC_090248.1, on the reverse strand, counting down.
GATTTGAATTATGATAACTCTGACTTATCTGAAGTTATCAACAAGGCAAGTAGCAATGATGCAATCTCCTGATTTGCTGAATGACTAATTTATAACCACACTATTATTTATATATATATATAAGTCTTGATATCTGATAAAGTCATGTGAACACCAGTCAGTGCAATAAACTAGGAAACATAAATCATAATGAATGCTATGTTTGTGACAGTCCAAAGTCTGCTGTAAACAACTGACACAAAGCCTGTCTCTACCATGCCCAAAAGGCATACCTTTCAGTCTAAAACCACACACACATGCAAAAGCAATACACACACACAAATACTGCTTGCCAACTTAATTACAAATATCACCAAAGGAACAAACCAAAATAATAAAGTGTGAGGTCATTTAGTCTTATCCAGTGTATAATTTTTGCAAAATCAGAAAGAACTTATAAAAACTGAAGAAGCTTCTTTAGACTTCTGTTATCAAGTAACAAATCTCACAATTAATATACCTCAGTGCATAAAATAACTGCATGAACCCAAACAGGTGGGCACTTGACACAAATAGCCCATTTTGTGCAATAATTATGGTAAGGTGATTTTGTCACAAAGCGGTTGTAGAGACAAACTGGGAAGCTGTCATAGAAACCACTCTTGCCTAACATTTTTGCAACCAGCTCTCCAAGCTTCACCCAGACCCCTGTAGTTTGCTGAGGTCATGTGCCTGTGGAGGGCACTCTAGCTGGGGAACAATTGAACTTTAAGGAAGTCCAATAACAGGAGCAATCACTGACACAACAACACATGACTGCATATATACGTTGTCCTATTATTAATCCAGCTCTCAACACAACGTGCTGTGGCTACAGTCAATATCATGCAAGTGTCACACCAAACTTACCATGTGACAGTAACACACAGCGCATTACACGTGACTTTTCATAAGGCCAAAAAAAAAATTGTCTGTTTCTGGTAACATGGCTAAAAAAAATAGGGTCGGTAGGTAGGGATTTTTTTTATTTTTATTTTTTTTTAAATTTTTTTTACCCCAAATGTAGACCAATAAAACTAACTTTAAAAATCGCGCAAAGAGACTGGATTCACTATACATAGAGACAAGACACTCAACACATTTACAAATCGTCAGCGGACTTTCGTTTTCACACGTTTTTGTTGTTCATTTTCTCACCCTGTCCTTTACCACCAAAAAAAAAAAAAAAAAAATTTTGAGTTTGGAAAAAAAAAGTTTAGGGTCGGCGCCGAAATTTAGGGTCGGTCGGGTGACCAGAAACAGACAATTTTTTTTTTTTGGCCTAATAACAGTTGTGTTAAACACACCTCTGATAGCTCTACTCCCAAGTGGGGCTTAATGTGCACAGATGTTATCATGAAATCTAATATTCTTCTCTACCTCTTTCAATATGTGTGTGCATTTGTGTGTGTGTGTATATGTGTCAACATAGGTGTTTTTCTGTCTATCAGAAAGATACATTCTGAATTAAATTTAAAAGTAAGTGAAACAATGACTAAATGAGCACAAACACACACACTGTCCTCTCTTTCTGCGGCCCTATGCTCCACAGGGAGTCTACAGGAATAAGTCAAAGTAAGTCAAAAAAAGTTCTCTCTTTCATCTTTGCCCCCCCCCCCCCCCCCCCTTTTCTCATGAAATCAGCAATCCCCCACGTATTGCATCATATGCAAATCACTAAGTCATTAGTAATTACCAACGCTTGATCTATGTAATTACTACTGGCTTAAATCCAAGCCCCATCACAATGCAAAAGCTAAAACTAACACTAACAGAATGTCAAGAAATAGCACTAAAACCTTACTTCCTGTGTTGATCAACTTGATGCTGGCAGTTAAATTCATACATGAACAGGCGAAATAATGCCACCAGCGGAGACATTCAGGGAAGGTTGTATCATGTTGTTTCTCTTTAAGTTCTTTCCACAACAGTTTACGTTTCTTTGTTCTCTCATATAGTAAACATACTCTCAGTTACCGTAGACAATCCTCATCACACAACCCCCAGTCTCAACTCATTCCGGGTTTGTAGTCACGTCTGGGGATAATCAAGCACTGACTTACCTGAGTATTGTTACCCGAGTGTTAAATTTTCTGTGTTTCATTGACGAATACGTCAAAGTTCACAGAGTGCATTCCCACATGACTGTCCCAGAGACTATCTCTGACTGTCCTTCCCTCAAATCAGCTGGTCCCATGATCCGTGTGTTATGTAAACAGGCAGGAGTTACCGCTCTTGGGCTAGACACGCAGAGTTATCCTTCGTGGTACAAATTGGCATGATAGTTGTTTTTTGAGATTATGTTTTTTTCTAGATAAGGATGAATCATATGATGTAGCTTTTTATTTAGTTCATGAGTTTTAGCTGTTCTGCATCATCAGTCTCGGAAACCTAATTTGGACTCGTTACTTTACATGTATGACTCTTATACCAATACGGTGTCTTGACCACAAACAAGCTCCGTATTGGCATTTTGTTACTTCCTGTCTGTTGTTCTATTTTTATTTCTCTTTGGTAGCAGATTTGCCTCATCCAAGGTAAGATCATTTTGAAACCCCTTTCTCGAGCGATACTCCGGTAATTAAGAAGCAGAAAAAGCGTACTGTACGTTTGCTAATCTTGGCAAGGGGTCAAAAGAAAGGATCATCACAGAAAAACATGTTTCGTGATGGCAGGGGTGAGCGAGTGCAGATCGGTACACAGGCGGAAGGTATCGTCCACTGGACTAGATCTACTGTAGTCCAGTGGACGATACCTTCCGCCTGTGATCGGTAGCCATTCTTTCGTCTTTTGATCGGTTTCTTGAATGTTACTGATTGCTGCGAGTTCTTGAACGAAACTGCGTTTCAAGACAGACTTTATTAACCTGTCGCAGTTGCCAATGTAACAGAGTTCTGATGAGAAATCTGTAATTTGCACTGTCACTGGTATGCTAGCGTCCGTGTCTTCAGCAAGCTAGACTGATGGGTTAGGCATCAATCAAGCAAGATTTCACGTTCAGTCTTGCGCGACGATATTTGAAAGCAGAACAAGTTTAAAGTAAAATAATTTATTGCTAATAGCACAAAATAAACTCTACATTGTCATTGAATAGCATATCAGACAGAATACTGCTGGTATTGATATGCATATGACCTTAGAACCATGGTTGAGGCCTGGCTCGAGGCGCGAGCCCATGGCATAGGCATCCCCTGTCGAAACCCACTCCCTGTCTGACCCCCCCCCCCCCCCCCCACCCCACTAGATTCCCCCCCTCTCCAGCCCCACCCCCTCCCCTTCGTAATAGATCCCCCCCCCCCCTCCAAGACCCATCCCCCCCCCCCCTCTCTATCCCTCAGCAGTGATATATATATAGGTAGATTCTATCGCTCTTGCTCCGTATTGTTCATCCTGTTTGTATTGTTTTGTCCGGGCCCAGTTGCTGCACTAGGTAGTGACTGGGTGGTAGGCCAGCCCCTCAGCCCGGGGCCTGAAATTGGGCACCAGGGAAAATCGCGTAAAGCAAGCTTGCCTACCAACCCACCCATATTATTAATATTTCCACAGGCACACTATCCACTTTATCTTTGACTCTAGGCAAATTAGACGCACGCAAATGATAGTTGCCCTGTACAGGGATTTCCTCAAGAAATAAAGAAGAAGAAGCATGTTTCAAGAGCTTAGCTGTGGATGTACATTATGCATGCAATATGTTTTGACTTTGAGAAATAAAATGCCACACATGTAGTTTGCAGAGGTACACGACTGAATTTTTTTTTTAATACAAATACAATAGTACCAAGTCTACTGATTGCAGACAATCTTCTCTATAAACAACACTGTATTGGCTCTCAATGTAATTTATGAATGGTAAAGTTGACACATGTCATGATGACTAGTATAGAATTTTATTAAGATTAGGCCGGGTACTGATGCTCATCTCGATGCTTTTAATTGGCAGGAAAATTGTTCTCCTTACTACAGATTTAAAAGAGGCAGATGCCTCGTTGCCATAATCTTCAGGTGCTTGTATGTTTTTCTCATGTGTCCAAAAATAAACAAGGAGAGATAAAGGCGCCTGGTGATTGCATGAATACAACAAAAGTGATGTTATTTTGAAATAATGAATTGATGCACACTTTTTAGCTGCACAAAATAAGTTATTTATGTATAACAGTGAGATTTTTCTTATGCATTGAGTTTAGCCCAGCTATCAAAGATATCAGTGTAACTTGTAAATGGCTGATCTCTGATTAAGAAGGGTTATTTTTTTTCTCCGTGGTTGCCTCCCTTGACTTAGGTATACTTGCAAAAGGTGATGGTGATAACTGATTGCATTTGGGAGTTATCTTACAGTGGGTACACCATGATATATGATAAGGCCTGCATGAGCGTGGAGTTTAGACTCTAGGCAACCGGGTGGGAGAAACTAAAAGCTAATGTCCACAAAACTGTTGCAATTGCATTTGAACAACGCATAATTAAACTTAAAGCGCAATGTCTGAATTCAAAGTTTTTGTAAAAAATGGAGGCTTCACTAAATGTTACTTTATAAACTGATCTTCTTGTAAATATATATAACATGTAACACTATTACTTGTGTTGAGAGCACGCAGAAAATTGCAAGACTATGTCAATTGGTTTTTGTTTAACAGCACTTCAAAGTTGGGCATTTTCTTGTAAAAATGAACGCTCATGAATTTGCTAATTTTGTCCAACTTTGGGACATCACTGTGCCAACATGCTTCTTAGGAGAGTTACCAGCTGGTATATACTCACAGAGTTATCAACTGTGTATACTCATAGAGTTACCAGCTGGTGTATACTTATAGAGTTACCAGCTGGTGTATACTCATAGGGTTTCAAGCTGGTGTATACTTATAGAGTTACCAGCTGGTGTATACTCATAGAGTTACCAGCTGGTGTATACTCATAGGGTTTCAAGCTGATATATACTTATAGGGTTTCAAGCTGATGTATACTCATAGTATTGTGCTCAGCATCACAAATCCAAGCTAAGAAGGTTCCAGCTCTTAAAACTTCTAAAAGTGGTGAGCTGAAAGAGCCAAAATAGTAGATTTGGCGAAAAATCGCTTTGAACCGGACAGACTGTTAAGTGCAATATCTCAGAAACTGTTTAACTTAGATAAAGCCTTCAAATTTTGTGTGGAACTTTATTTCATAAAACGTTTTTATTATTTTAATGAAATTGTTTTGAATTATGTCACCACATATTTCAATTTTGCTTGGTACTCGCCAGTAAAAGTATGTACATGTATTTGTTTGGCCAGCAGTGGGGATGGCAGACGCTACACACCGAGAGGTGGGCTGCGGGGTGGGGGCGGAGGATGCAGACGAGGTGCTGTCCATCCCTGACGCCTCCCTGGTCAGCGCGGAGCACACGGAGCAACTCATCGACAACATGGAGCGGCTCCGGCTCGACTCAGGCTACACCGACCTCACCATCAACATTGAGCACCGCCACTTTCCCAGCCACAGGGTAGGGCTGCACGCAACACACACATTTTATACTGTGGAACCACCCTTTTAAGACCTAAAAAAAAATCTTTAAAAGATGTGATCTGAAAGAGAAAGGAGTCTTTAACTAGGGGTACATTTACAGAGGTTATGAACAGAAAATCTGAGAAAACAAGGTCTTAAAAAAAAGGGAGTCTTTGATTGGGGGGAGGTGTGTGTGTGTGTGTGTGTGTGTGTGTGTGTGTGTGTGTGTGTGTGTGTGTGTGTGTGTGTGTGTGTGTGTGTGTGTGTGTTGCAGATGATGGCGGGAGAGGAAGTCATAGAGTGATCATGTCTATAATTTCTTGTGAAAGTATTTTAATTGATATCGTTGATTTGGTCTATACATGCGTGTGTTTTACTTTTAGTGTGCTTGGCGGGATTGAAAGAAAATCGTCACCGCAATGTCAGGCCAAGTTCCAATCCTTGGGCAATAACTATTCTGTGTTCTGTAAACTTTATTACCTCAGTTTCTCTTCTTGAGATAATAGCGTTTTCTATATATATGTGTCTATTTCTATGTATTCTTGCTCCCTGTCAGGTTGTGCTGGCGGCGGGGTCGCCGTATTTCCGCACCATGTTTGCGTCGGGCATGGAGGAGAGTCACAAGGACGTGATCGAGATCAAACAGATCGAGCCCGGCGTCTTCGAGCAGGTGCTGCGCTTCATCTACACCGGCCGCGTCGACATAGGGGGCGCCACTGTGCAGGAGCTCTTCATGCAGGCTCAGCTCTTCCAGATAGCTTCATTGGTAGAGCTGTGTGTCACCTTCTTCCAGGTCAGACAATGCAATAATAGATGAAACATGTAAGACATAAGATTTTATTTCAACCACATGCAGCACACAGCCCAGGAATATTGCTTGCGCTTGAGGACATTCAATATTCAAACACAACAAAATACAACTTGCTCCTGCAAGACAAGACAATACAAGGGCTGTGGTTACTTTTTGAGTTCCTTCCTCCAGTTTTGGTGATGTAAAGGCATGGGAAGAAGCTGCTGAAAGATAACGTTGCAGTCCTCAGGTGTTCTAGTTTTTGCCCAGTGACGTGTTGATATCTGTAGGTTGTAGCTGGGCTTTGGCGAATGTTATATGGTGCTATACTGAATGAAAGAGTGTGACATGAAGTTCTTGTACATCATTGTAAAGAGTGTGAATGACGTTTTAGTTTAGATGTCAAGCGCTTAGAGCAAGCCTTTTTAACGAAAGTTTTTGATTTAGCGCTATATAAATGTTCTTATTATTATTATTCTTATATGGACAGTGCTCATGATAGTGTTGGTAAGGATAGTCGAAGCAGAAGAATCTTTGTCATTACAGTCTAAGGGAAACAACCAGACCAATGTTACTTATTGTGAGTTAAGAATTATGTTCCTTGGAAGAGGGAGACTATAGTAAAGGCTGACTTAATCCTACACTGCGTTCTGGTTTGTAATGCACGGCTTGTGAGAGGCATGACAGTCTTCTTCTTGGATCAGGGTGATGATTTGTTCCCTCCCTCACTGTCTCTGAAAATGAATGATGGTACCCTGTGGATTGCTTGCAGTTGGTAAAGCTCCGTTGATGATACTATAACATAACATTTCAACAATTGACCCACCACAGGACTGTATGAACGAGATGAACTGCCTGGCGGCCATGACCCTGGCTGACACCCACGCCCACCGCTCCATGTACGAGTTTGCCAAGAACTACGCGTGCAATCACTTCACCACCGTGGTGGAGGACGACGACTTCCTGCGGCTCTCCGTCGAGTGCATCACCGACCTGCTGCGCGACCGCCGCCTGAACTGTTCCACCGAGGAGCAAGTGAGTGGTGCCGCTGTAATAATCTCTGGGCCCAGCTTTCGCATTCGGCCTTGTTGATCTCGTGTAAACTCCACACTCAATACCCCCCCTCCCTTCCAAAGTTCTGATGATCAATCTTTAGTGGTGTACACTCATGGGGTCAAATTTGTTCCAATTACTATTAGAAATTTGCTTCATCATGGGCTCACATCCATGAGAGGTGGCACAGGACAAATGTCCTGGACAATTAAAAAGTGATAGGACATTTGTCCTGAACAAAAATAAATCAACTTTTTTGGGGCAACAAAACGCGAAGGGAGGCAACTGTCAACCGGCTTGAAGCATTCAGAGTTGTGACCCTTGGAAGCTCTTTATAAATAGCATACAAAGTCTCCTTAAGTTTCGTCTGCTTTGAGAGACACATCGTTTCGCAAAACATCAATAAAATAGCAAATCAGACTGTAAATTGGAAAGTTCCGGTTGACAATGTCCGTATCAAATGAAAGCATAATCGGACAATGACCACTTTGTGACAAAAACAATAGGACATAGGTCCTCTTGCATGAAAAATGGATGGGACATTTGGAAAAAATATCCGTGTATGTCCGTTGTCCGACGTGGATGTGAGCCCCTGCTTCATCGCTAAATCCGTCCCTTCTCAATCAAGGGACGTAACCTCTTGGTGCATATTTTAGAAGGAATCTATTTTTTGGGTATCATTTATCAAATTTCACCATGAATTTCCTTCACTTGCAAGAAACTGACATGCTTTTCTCCCTAAAATAATGGGTATCTTTTTAATTTGATAGGGAAGAAGCATTTCATTCTGGGGTATATATCTTTTGTATGCTGTGTTTCAGTCAGTTTGAATCACAGTCTCGGGCATCGTTCTTTGTTACAACACATTCACCAATGTTATGTTCAGGTGTAGGGCTCGTAGGATTTCAGGGATGGATTTTTTGTAGGCCTAGCACTTTTGTAGTTAAATACTCACTGTATTCCTGACAGGTGTACGAAGCGGCTGTGCGCTGGCTGGAACACGAACCCAAGCGGAAAGCGCTGCATGCATACGACGTGCTGCAGTGCATCAAGTTCCCGCTCATCAACCGCAGCTACCTGATGGACACTGTGGCCGTCACAGAGTACATCAACAACGACGACGGCCGCGAGCTCCTGGACAACGCCGTCATGTACCACACAGTGCCGTCACGGCGACACATGCTGGCCTCATACCAGGTAGGGGAATCTGTCTGTCTGTTGTGTGTACCACATCGTGTCGTCTATCTGGCTGTCTATAAGTGTTGGACAACACAGTCATGTACGACACCGTGCCGTCACGACGACACATGCAGGGTCATACCAGGTGTGTGTCTAGTCTCTGTCTGTCTGTCTATCAGTATTAGACAATGTCGTAGTGTACAACACTGTGCTGTCCAGGGTTCGTACAGAGTCCTTGAACCCTGGAAAACTCCTTGAAAATTGGAAAACCTTTTCCAGGCCTTGAAAAGTGCTTGAAAATAGAGTTTTGTTAAATAGTCATTGAAAAGTACTTGATTTTTCCAAATTGTTGCCTATACATTTCGCCAGCAGCTTGTCTTATTTAAAAAAAAAATGCAACCCCCTTTTTTTTCGTCAAATACAGTACATACATTTTGGGAGAATAAAAGATCGAGTGAAAACGAAAGCAGACGAACTAACTATTACTAGTCACCCGTAGTTGCTTCCCTTCCCGCATTAATTTGGGGAAAATCATGTCCTTGAAAAGCATTTATTTGGTCCTGGAAATGTCCTTGAAAACTCATTGAATTGTATCAGCTCTGCCCTGCAGGAACCCTGGCTGTCTCGACAACATATTCTGCCTTCGTACCAGGTGTGTATCTACTCTCTGTCTGTGTAAGATGACTGTGTGTGTTTGCTCAGAGTAGGTTGGGAAAACAGTGCAAGATGACATGCATTAGCCATGTTGATGCTCTTCATTTACCTGACTGTATTCCGTGTGCCCCCAGGTGACGCCGCGCCTGTCCTTCCCCTACTACGAGTGCGCCATCCTGCTGGGCGGGCGGCTGGGGGAGGGTCTGAGCAACGACGTGGAGTGCTACCGCTCCGACACCCGCGAGTTCTCCTCGCTCAAGGCGCTCCCCTTCAAAAAGCGCAACGAGTTTGCCGCCTGCGCCATCGGGGACGAGATCTACGTGTCAGGGGGTCTGCGCAGCGGGGAGTTCTGGAAGTATGACCCCACCTTTGAGTCGTGGCTGCGCGGGGCAAGCATGGTTCAGCCGCGACGACGACACGCCATGGCGGCCGTGGATGACACCATCTTCGTGCTGGGCGGCTTTGATGAGGACCAAGTGCTCGACTCCGTGGAGGTCTGGGAACGCAAGTCCAACAAGGTGAGGAGTTTGTCCTGGCTGATGTGGGGTTTGGTCTTTGAGATGTTGTGCATGCTGTGTTTGCTTTAGTCCTGGCTGATGTAGGGTTTGGTCTTTGAGATGTTGTGCATGCTGTGTTTGCTTTAGTCCTAGCTGATGTGGGGTTTGGTCTTTGACATGTTGTGCATGCTGTGTTTGCTTTAGTCCTAGCTGATGTGGGGTTTGGTCTTTGAGATGTTGTGCATGCTGTGTTTGCTTTAGTCCTAGCTGATGTGGGGTTTGGTCTTTGAGATGTTGTGCAGCTGTGTTTGCTTTAGTCCTAGCTGATGTAGGGTTTGGTCTTTGAGATGTTGTGCATGCTGTGTTTGCTTTAGTCCTAGCTGATGTAGGGTTTGGTCTTTGAGATGTTGTGCATGCTGTGTTTGCTTTAGTCCTAGCTGATGTGGGGTTTGGTCTTTGAGATGTTGTGCATGCTGTGTTTGCTTTAGTCCTAGCTGATGTGGGGTTTGTGTCTTTGAGATGTTGTGCATGCTGTGTTTGCTTTAGTCCTAGCTGATGTAGGGTTTGGTCTTTGAGATGTTGTGCATGCTGTGTTTGCTTTAGTCCTAGCTGATGTGGGGTTTGGTCTTTGAGATGTTGTGCATGCTGTGTTTGCTTTAGTCCTAGCTGATGTGGGGTTTGGTCTTTGAGATGCTGTGCATGCTGTGTTTGCTTTAGTCCTAGCTGATGTGGGGTTTGGTCTTTGAGATGTTGTGCATGCTGTGTTTGCTTTAGTCCTAGCTGATGTGGGGTTTGGTCTTTGAGATGTTGTGCATGCTGTGTTTGCTTTAGTCCTAGCTGATGTGGGGTTTGGTCTTTGAGATGTTGTGCATGCTGTGTTTGCTTTAGTCCTAGCTGATGTGGGGTTTGGTCTTTGACATGTTGTGCATGCTGTGTTTGCTTTAGTCCTAGCTGATGTGGGGTTTGGTCTTTGAGATGTTGTGCATGCTGTGTTTGCTTTAGTCCTAGCTGATGTGGGGTTTGGGTCTTTGAGATGTTGTGCATGCTGTGTTTGCTTTAGTCCTAGCTGATGTGGGGTTTGGGTCTTTGAGATGTTGTGCATGCTGTGTTTGCTTTAGTCCTGGCTGATGTAGGGTTTGGTCTTTGAGATGTTGTGCATGCTGTGTTTGCTTTAGTCCTAGCTGATGTGGGGTTTGGTCTTTGAGATGTTGTGCATGCTGTGTTTGCTTTAGTCCTAGCTGATGTGGGGTTTGGTCTTTGAGATGTTGTGCATGCTGTGTTTGCTTTAGTCCTAGCTGATGTGGGGTTTGGTCTTTGAGATGTTGTGCATGCTGTGTTTGCTTTAGTCCTAGCTGATGTGGGGTTTGGTCTTTGAGATGTTGTGCATGCTGTGTTTGCTTTAGTCCTAGCTGATGTGGGGTTTGGTCTTTGAGATGTTGTGCATGCTGTGTTTGCTTTAGTCCTGGCTGCTGTGGGGTTTGGTCTTTGAGATGTTGTGCATGCTGTGTTTGCTTTAGTCCTAGCTGATGTGGGGTTTGGGTCTTTGAGATGTTGTGCATGCTGTGTTTGCTTTAGTCCTAGCTGATGTGGGGTTTGGTCTTTGAGATGTTGTGCATGCTGTGTTTGCTTTAGTCCTGGCTGCTGTGGGGTTTGGTCTTTGAGATGTTGTGCATGCTGTGTTTGCTTTAGTCCTGGCTGCTGTGGGGTTTGGTCTTTGAGATGTTGTGCATGCTGTGTTTGCTTTAGTCCTAGCTGATGTGGGGTTTGGGTCTTTGAGATGTTGTGCATGCTGTGTTTGCTCCAGTCAGAATAACATTTCTTGTGCTGTCCTTCAAAACAAGTAGGATGTAAGTCCTGTCAGATATTCAGGGTATTTTGTAACTTGCCTGTAAGATATTCACAGAAGAGTTCTCTTTGCGTTTTTGACTTGTCTGAGAAATCTTGCCAGTCTTGACAAACAGTGGCGCAGGGCTGTTGGGCTGGTTCATTTCATTTATATAGTTCATTCAGTTAAACGCCTTAAACCGCCTGCATATGTTTGTTTGAGTGTATGTGTGTGTGTGTGTGCATACATGCATTTCTACACTATGTGAACAACACCATGATCCCTATTTCAGTGTGAGGAGTGTTCCAAGCTGGTGACAGTGTGTGTGTACATGCATCGCTCTAGATGTTATGTTAAAGGGGCTGTGTTCTAGATGATATTTTAAAGGGGCTGTGCTGTGTGTTTCAGTGGGAGGAGTGTTCCAAGCTGGTGACTGTGTGTGTGTACATGCATCGCTCTGGGTGTTATGTTAAAGGGGCTGAGCTCTAGATTATATGTTAAAGGTGCTGTGCTGTGTGTTTCAGTGGGAGGAGTGTTCCAAGCTAGTGACGGCGGTGGAGAACATGGGCTTCGTGGCGCACGGCAAGAAGATCTACCTGTTCGGGGGGAAGAACAGTGAGGAGGTCGTGACCAGCCTGGTGCAGTGCTTCGACACCAAGACGCGCACCTGCACCCTCTGCTCCAACAGTCTCCCGGCCAACGACATGTGTGTCAGCGCCTCCGTCCTCAATAACCGCATCTACGTGGTGGGGCTGGAGGGCTTCTTCTGCTACCTGCCGGGCGATGACTCGTGGGAGGTGCTGTCCGACATGCTGCTGCCCCGCGACTTTGTCTCGCTCTGTGTGCTGGACGAGAAGCTGTACGCGTTCGGCGGGCGTCGCCGTGGCGCCAAGGACAACCTGTACTCGGACTCCATAGAGGTGTACGACCCCGCCACAGGCGCTTGGTGCAACGCGGGGCACACGCCCGTCCCCATGTACTCATACGGCTGTGTGCGCGTTTTTCTGTCTGGCCCCATGAAAAGCAAGCGGCAGTCGCTCTACGCCAGCAGTGGCACTGACGGCACCACGCGCAATGACTCTCGCGCCTTGTCATCATAGGGGGGTGTGACCTTGTCATCATCATTGGGGGGGAAAGGGGTTGACTGGGTGGGAGGGCGGTCGTGGTAGAAAAGTCTAGTCTTTTTTTCTCTTCCCGTCTGTCCTGGCTAATCTGTGGTCACTGTGCACAACTACTTCCGTGTTTTGTTGTCATAGTGATGGTATGAAGTTCTGTTTGAGCACAGACATGCTAGTGTACAAATTCTCCCTTCTTCTTCTCTTGTCTTTTTCTTTCCTTTCCCCCTTTTTGACTCACATGCGAAGCAAAAGTGAGTCTATGTACTCACCCGAGTCGTCCGTCCGTCCGTCCGTCCGGACGTCCATCCGGAAAACTTTAACGTTGGATATTTCTTGGACACTATTCAGTCTATCAGTACCAAATTTGGCAAGATGGTGTATGATGACAAGGCCCCAAAAAACATACATAGCATCTTGACCTTGCGTCAAGGTCGCAGGGGCCATAAATGTTGTCTAAAAAACAGCTATTTTTCACATTTTTCACATTTTCTCTGAAGTTTTTGAGATTCAATACCTCACCTATATTTGATATATAGGGCAAAGTAAGCCCCATCTTTTGATACCAGTTTGGTTTACCTTGCTTCAAGGTCAAGGTCACAGGAGCTCTTCAAAGTTGGATTGTATACATATTTTGAAGTGACCTTGACCCTGAACTATGGAAGATAACTGTTTCAAACTTAAAAATTATGTGGGGCACATGTTATGCTTTCATCATGAGACACATTTGGTCACATATGATCAAGGTCAAGGTCACTTTGACCCTTATGAAATGTGACCAAAATAAGGTAGTGAACCACTAAAAGTGACCCTATCTCATGGTAGAAAGAGCCAATAAGCACCATTGTACTTCCTATGTCATGAATTAACAGCTTTGTGTTGCATGACCTTGGATGACCTTGACCTTGGTCAAGGTCACATGTATTTTGGTAGGAAAAATGTGTAAAGCAGTTCTTAGTGTATGATGTCATTGCTAGGTTTAGTTATTTGACCTTGACCCTGAAGGTCAAGGTCATGTAAAGGTCAAGGTCAAGCATGTGAGTCGTATGGGCTTTGCCCTTCTTGTTTAATTTTGTTTGTCCTTTTTGTTTTGAACCCATGATGGGTTTCTTCGCTTCTTCACCTGTCCGGGTGTCCGGTATAAAGTACTTACACATATCTTTGTCTTCTTCATAACAGGGTGAGTTGACAGAACTTTCTCATTGGTGCATGTGGGGGGGGGGGGGGGGGGGGCATGGGGGGCGGAGTGTGGTAAGGTGACAGGCAGCTTGTTGGTGGAGTTGTCATGGTATCATTTAACAAAGCCTTTTTCATGAGCCACAAATTTACAATGCATTCAAGTCTCAGACCTCGATATCAGATATCTTACAAGCCCTGTATAGCTGCAACGGTTATTGTGTGTTGAAGTTGGTCGGGTCATGCCTGTTTTTCTCTCTACAGCAATATTGCATCAGCTTTCTGAGGCTCTAGTGCTTAGACAGCTCAAGTGAGATCGGACAAGACAAAATACACATTGCATGTCATAACGCGGGCACTGTGATTGTTCTGAAAGCGAAAGTGAAAGTAGGGGACCTAGTGTTTAGCGGGCCATGCCGGGCGACCGAGGGGGCATTGGGTTAGGATCAACAGTGGAGAACTAGATAATCTGGAAAAAGATACTGAAGTGATCCGCTTTTTTTTTTTAATAAAAACAACTTGATTTCCTTTTTTTTTTTTTTTTGATATAGAAATCAAGCTTCTTTTTTAACGAAGTAGTATTCTGGAGAAATGTTTTATAAATTAAAACTCTCTATATATATTCTTTTTCTTTTGATTTTCAATGGAACTTAAATTGAACTATAACTTTGATAAGTACAGAGAAAAGGGGACAAGACTCTGATAGGAATGTTGTAGTATACCCAGTTTTTACAGATCAAATGCTTACAACTTGACCACGTGTTGCTAACACATACCGTGTGCTTGTCAGTCTGCTTGACTATACTACAGAAACCCACAACACATGTTTGCTCGCACACACACACACATACACATACAAAAACATGCAAACACACACACACGCACGCACACACTCATGCACGCACGCACACACACACACAGCTGTGCGACAAAATGCAAAACAAAAACAATTGCTGTATATAAATTTCCCTTGCATTTCGTGACAGGTTGTGACTGAAGACCCGTGTGTCGTGTATATAAACTGCGTGTATTCGACCAATGTGTGTATTTGCCTTCATGTGATTTTCCCCTTCAGTTTTTTTGTTTTGAATGTGAATGTCTGTGTGTGACTTTGTAAATTGTACAGATGGTTCAGATTCTGCTCTATCATGTTTCTGATGTTTTGCCTTTCCGTTTTTGTTGTTGGTACATATCGTTTAGTTTTGTATTCTGTTTTCTGTGTGTTAATCTCCATGTCCGTGTTGTTGTTTTGTTGCCTTGTGAGAGTAAGTGATGTCTGTATGAACATCTGCAATGCCAAACTCTGTCTCTAACTCTGAGAACTTACAAACATTAGCTTGAGCAGTACTTCACTTCATGCTGATGTCAGGCTCAGGCACAATTGCACTTGTTGATTATTTAAAGAATTTATACTTAATCCGCTTTGTTACAAGGGCATAGATAATATTACTTGATGGTTTATTTATTTGATATTACATTGCAATGCAACTTAACAATACAGAGCGTTATATCCGTGTAAACAGCACCTCCAGACATTTTTCCTACAGTCCTGTGTGCATGTACAGCTGGTGCTTTCCGCCAAGTCAGCTATGAGTTGCCATTGTAAGGCGGGTGTGTGGTGGGAGATTGTTTCTGATGTTTGTCAACATTGGGTTTGTTGGCAGTTTCATGTCTGTGACTGTGCTAGGAGGTACTGTACATCTGTGTCACTATCTACTCTAGATCTGTGTCACTATCTACTCCATGTCTGTGTCACTATCTACTCTAGATCCGTGTCACTATCTACTCTAGATCTGTGTCACTATCTACTCCATGTCTGTGTCACTATCTACTCCATGTCTGTGTCACTATCTATTCTAGTCAAGGCTGTTCTCCTTTCTCATTCTATCCCGGTGCCTTACCTGGTGTTGTGTGAACGCACGATTGATGTGTGTTGCCCACAGTCAGCGCTACTCGCACCGTTAGGTTCCGCAGATGAGATAAACTTGACTGAAACAAACCTGCAATGAAAGGCCACCTACAGTGTAGGGACACTGGCTGATTCCAAGGGTGTCCTTTCATCACGGGGACATAGCTCAGTTGGTAGCGCGCTGGATTTGTATTCAGTTGGCCGCTGTCAGCGTGAGTTCAAACCCACGTTCGGCGGAAATTTATTTCTCAGAGTCAACTTTGTGTGCAGACTCTCTTCGGTGTCCGAACACCCCCCGTGTACACTACATTGGGGTGTGCACGTTAAAGATCCCACGATTGACAAAAGGGTCTTTCCTGGCAAAATTGCTTAGGCAAAGTTAATAATTGTCTACCTATACCCGTGTGACTTGGAATAATAGGCCGTGAAAGGTAAATATGCGCCGAAATGGCTGCAATCTACTGGCCGTATAAAATTTCATCTCGCACGGCATCATTGCAGAGCGCCTAGAGCTGTACCCACGGAATATGCGCGATATAAGCGTCCTATTGATTGATTGATTGACAGGTAGTACTGTAGCCTCTAGGTGGGGAGTTGCAAATTGTGGTGTTTTTGATGGTTGTATGTATGTACTGTACTATTAGTTGCCAGACACTGCCGTGTACAGTATGGTGTGTGTACCACTATACCACCACGGCTTATGTAGGTGCACTCAAGTCATACTGTGTGTGATGGTTGTTTTTTCCTGTCTGCATTGCTTGTCCAATTGCTGTCATGTGAAGTATGGTTGGCTTGTTTTGCCTAAAGCTACCACCACAAGTTGTCGAGTTGTGGATGTGTGTGATGGTTGTGATGTGTGATGGTTGTGTAAGTTATGCATTGCAAGTAGTCTGCGACTGTCATGTGGAATTGTTGTTCCTTGTCAAGTGTTCCTGTGGAACTTAAGTCAGCAACAACTGAAGTAGTGTTTATCTTCTCTGTTGAACTTAAGTCAGCAACAACTGAAATAATGCTTCTCTTCTCTGTTGAACTTAAGTCAGCAACAACTGAAGTAATGCTTCTCTTCTCTGTTGAATTTAAGTCAGCAACAACTGAAGTAATGCTTCTCTTCTCTGTCAGTATTATAAATGGATGATACTGTGTAAAACATTGTGTTATTCATGTATGTTGTTTTTGTGTTCAAGTTTTGCTGTTGAACAGTTGAGAACGTGAAGGGTAACACAGCTTATGGACTTGTGTGTACTGGTGTTAGATTCTATTTCATGGTTTTCCGTCACAGTTAGTATAATAGTAACGAGCCCGGCCGGCTGTCTCCTGAAGTAGCCCTATAGAAGAGGCGTCACATACTGAAAGAAGTGTGGACAATTTCAGATTCATTCAGTGTGATGATGATCCTTGTACAGGGCTAAATCAGGAGATTGCCATGAATGATTTTGAAGATACAGAAAGTCATTACAGACTAGGATTGCCTAAGTGGCAATAGTGGTCCCTGTGGACTTTGGCTACTAACGGGAAGAAGAAGATTTTTGCTGTGCATGCTTATTTATTTTTGTGTTTACTGTCAGGAGGTAACACGGTCATTTAAGTGACAGGCATTATTCTCTGTTGTAACTTTGCTGATGTAATGCTACTTTTGTCGATCAGCACACAACATGTTCAGCATAAGTGTGTGGTGCAAAACGACTGTCAGTTTAAGCTGTAAAGAGCTCTTCATATGTTTGAAAGGGTTGTGTCTGGGTTGCAAACAGTACTAATACTACATGTATGATAATACTACATGTCATATGTTGGCACAGGGGCTTGTATCAGTGCAGTGTGCCGGTGGATTAAAGTACAGTGGAACCCCCCTTTAAAGACCTCCAAGAATCTGAAAAAAAATCAGGTCTTAAAAAAAAAAACGCGGGTTAGGGGGAAGAATTTACCCGATGCTCCCCAGCATGTCGTAAGAGGCGACTAACGGATTCTGTTTCTCCTTTTACCCTTGTTAAGTGTTTCTTGTATAGAATATAGTCAATGTTTGTAAAGATTTTTAGTCAAGCAGTATGTAAGAAATGTTAAGTCCTTTGTGCTGGAAACTTGCATTCTCCCAGTAAGGTCATATATATTGTACTGCGTTGCAAGCCCCTGGAGCAATTTTTTGATTAGTGCTTTTGTGAACAAGAAACAATTAACAAGGGGCTCTATCCCATCCCCCCCCCCCCCCCCCCCCCCCCCCCTTTTCCCCGTCACGATATAACCTTGAACGGTTGAAAACGACATTAAACACCAAATAAAGAAAGAAAGGTCTTAAAAAGGAGGGAGTCTTAAAGATTGGGGTATATTTACGGAGGTTATAAACAGAAAGTCTAAGAAAACTGGGTCTTAAAAGGGAAGGAGTCTTAAATTGGGGGGTCTTAAAAGGGAGGGAGTCTTAAATTGGGGGGTCTTAAAAGGGAGGGAGTCTTAAATTGGGGGGTCTTAAAAGGGGGGTTCTACTGTACCCTAGCTGCTCCTTTGGCCTTAGTGTAATCAACCATCACATTGATACAAGCTCCTGTGACCTATTGCAATGAATGCTTGACGACTGACTGATGATGATCAGTATCCGTCAATGGTAATTGTTTTCATACGCTGGGTCGCAGACCTGTTAACGTTTTGTACAGTGATTATTAGTCTTGTTGTCTTGGTAGCTCAGTTGTACACTCACTGTTATGGGCCCACTGTTGTGTTCCTGGGATATTTAAATTTGTGTTGTTTTGATGAAGACGATGTTGTGTTACACAAGTACATGCATGCTCGCACACACACACACACACACACACACACACACACACACACACACACACACACACACACACACACACACACACTAACACACACACACTAACACACATTAACACACACACACACACACACACACACACACACATCACACACACACACACACACACACACACACACGCTTGTAGTGTACAGTGGAATTGAACTACTCTCTACTGAGTACACTGTGATTGTGATTTCAGTGCAAATGTTATTTCAGGCGGCTTATTGTACTAATTACCTACTTACAGGCAAATGTTATTTCAGCTGGCTTTTTGTACTAACCTACTTACAGGCAAATGCTCATCCTTTTTCCAAGAAATGTACAGTAGTTGAATGTCTTTGTACACCCCAAGTGAAAACCCCCAAGCATTCCATAATTATAGGCCTGATGATTGTTGCCGTTGACAACTGTACTGAAACTGTGTTCAACCTTGTCTTCAAGCATTCGCTCTCACGGCTTTCTTCGTCCAGCAGACACAAGCGACGGATTCCGGAAATAACTCTGTTGGTTTTTACATTTAGTCAAGTTTTAACTAAATATTTTAACATAGAGGGGGAATCGAGACGAGGGTCGTGGTGTTTGTGTGTGTGTGTGTGTCTGTCTGTCTGTCTGTGCGTGTGTGTGTGTAGAGCGATTCAGACCAAACTACTGGACCGATCTTTATGAAATTTGACATGAGAGTTTCTGGGAATGATATCCCCGGACGTGTTTTTCTTTTTTTCGATAAATACCTTTGATGACGTCATATCCGGCTTTTTGTAAAAGTTGAGGCGGCACTGTCACACCCTCATTTTTTAATCAAATTGATTGAAATTTTGGCCAAGCGGACTTTGGTATTGCATTTCAGCTTGGTGGCTTAAAATTTAATTTATGACTTTGGTCATTAAAAATCTGAAAATTGTAAAAAAAAAAAATTTTTTTATAAAACGATCCAAATTTACGTTCAGCTTATTCTTCATCATTTTCTGATTCCCAAAACATATAAATATGTTATATTTGGATTAAAAACAAGCTCTGAAAATTAAAAATATAAAAATAATGATCAAAATTAAATTTTCGAAATCAATTTAAAAACACTTTTATCTTATTCCTTGTCGGTTCCTGATTCCAAAAACATATAGATATGATATGTTTGGATTAAAAACACGCTCAGAAAGTTAAAACGAAGAGAGGTACAGAAAAGCGTGCTATCCTTCTCAGCGCAACTACTACCCCGCTCTTCTTGTCAATTTCACTGCCTTTGCCACGAGCGGTGGACTTACGATGCTACGAGTATACGGTCTTGCTGAAAAATTGCATTGCGTTCAGTTTCATTCTGTGAGTTCGACAGCTTGACTAAATGTTGTATTTTTGCCTTACGCGACTTGTTTATGGGTTGTGGTAGAGTTGCTTTTCATTCCAAACATTGAGTCAAGCTACACGTGACGTCTCTTGACGTGGTCGCCCGATCCGTGCACATCCGTCCGCAATGCCGATTCTCCGATGTGTGTACTTTTTAACGGAAAGAGCGTTATGTTGTGCGGGCAGTACAGAAAGCACAGATTAGAGCTAATCCTCAATTGGATGTCTGTTGTTTTCAGGCTTTCACTGGCACAGTTCGTAGCCGCGTGCAGAAACACGCCGTTCGCCAGAGATTGGTCTACCGTGTCAAATGTAGCTTGACTCAGCGTTTCTATGGTAAAACAAGGGTGTCAAATGTAGCTGGACTCAGTGTTTCTATGGTAAAGCAAGGGTGTCAAATGTAGCTTGACTCAGTGTTCCTATGGTAAAGCAAGGGTGTCAAATGTAGCTTGACTCAGTGTTTCTATGGTAAAGCAAGGGTGTCAAATGTAGCTTGACTCAGTGTTTCTATGGTAAAGCAAGGGTGTCAAATGTAGCTTGACTCAGTGTTCCTATGCTATGGTAAAGCAAGGGTGTCAAATGTAGCTTGACTCAGTGTTTCTATGGTAAAGCAAGGGTGTCAAATGTAGCTTGACTCAGTGTTTCTATGGTAAAGCAAGGGTGTCAAATGTAGCTTGACTCAGTGTTCCTATGCTATGGTAAAGCAAGGGTGTCAAATGTAGCTTGACTCAGTGTTTCTATGGTAAAGCAAGGGTGTCAAATGTAGCTTGACTCAGTGTTCCTATGGTAAAGCAAGGGTGTCAAATGTAGCTGGACTCAGTGTTTCTATGGTAAAGCAAGGGTGTCAAATGTAGCTTGACTCAGTGTTCCTATGCTATGGTAAAGCAAGGGTGTCAAATGTAGCTTGACTCAGTGTTTCTATGGTAAAGCAAGGGTGTAGCTTGACTCAGTGTTCCTATGGTAAAGCAAGGGTGTCAAATGTAGCTTGACTCAGTGTTTCTATGGTAAAGCAAGGGTGTCAAATGTAGCTTGACTCAGTGTTTCTATGGTAAAGCAAGGGTGTCAAATGTAGCTGGACTCAGTGTTTCTATGGTAAAGCAAGGGTGTCAAATGTAGCTTGACTCAGTGTTCCTATGGTAAAGCAAGGGTGTCAAATGTAGCTTGACTCAGTGTTTCTATGGTAAAGCAAGGGAAAAGAAGGGAAACAACTCTTCCACAGCCCATAAACTCCTTACATAGTTATTCTGAACATCGTCTATTGTCTAGATATTATTGTGGTATGGTAGACTACAGAAATACTTGTTTAGTTAAATGAGGTTGAAATGAAACACTGTTGTTTAGTTCGATGAGTAACAAGAAATACTGCTTTCATACCACGTTATGGTTATCTTCGTTATTAGGAAGCTCAGCTTGATGTATTCCAAATTCAATAGTTCTTACTACGGTTCCCTGTTAATGATTCTTCCATGGGGAATATTATGCATGCCAAAAAAGTTATCTTCCGACTTCTAAAACATATCACTTTACAACATACAGAATTTCACACTGGTAAAATGAATGAAGTGTAGGGCTCTTCAGCTGCAGCAGCGCTTATAGAAACGTCTTGATGGATAGAAGTTTCATCTAAAAGAGGCTTCTTCCACAGTCTAGCAAATGGTAATGAAGAAAGCCAAAGGAATTTGTTCTCGTTCTTTCATGCATGGAGCATCTCTTATAGATCTGCCAAACAGGGATGTCGATGTGTCAGCCGTTGTGATGTGTGTCGGGTTGCTGGACAATCTACGTGTGAATAAATCCTGCACATATTGTTGTTCCCCTTGGTTGGTGTGGTCTGTGTGTTTGGCTGAATCAGAATGGGTCTACAGTTGTGTGTGTGTCAGTGTGTGTGTGTCTGTGTACGTGTGTGTTTGTCTGTGTACGTGTGTGTTTGTCTGTGTACGTGTGTGTGTGTGTGTTGCAAAATGTACAATCATGTAATCGTACTGAACAAGTACAGTTTCGTCTGAATCTTAGACAGGTCTATATTGTGCTTGGCGTGACGCAAAACTGACAAACGACAGCATAATCATACAATGCGTCAGCCATTTTGTTGGATCGTTTTGTTCATCATTTATGCTGTGAGTGAGGCTTGTGTGGCTGAGAAACGTGACGTAACCACACGACTGGAGGAAGGGAGGGGCCTTTATGACGTCACGTCAGTCACAACACACTACGTAATCTCAGAAACCACCCACCTGGTTGGGTCAGCATGTTACAAGTCGTGCCACAATCACAGTTCACCTTCACGCCCTTTTAACTCAGCGAGACACGACACACGCTCAATGGTCGTGCTATCCAGGTTTCCCAATTGCTTCGTTTCCGGCCGATTTATGTGGAGCATGACGTGATGCGCACAAAAAATATTGGCGGTCTAGAAGTGTCGTCTGCGCAATGATCGCGGCGGCTTTCTTGACCGCCAAGGACGACCACGCACGTTGTGAGACGTCATTCGTTAGACCTCAATTCAAGCAGGCATGCACTGGAGGAGAAAACAGTTCTCCCCCAAAATCGGCGTATGCCGCCTGAATGACGGGTAAAGACGGTCATACACGAAAAAATCCACTCGTGCAAAAACATGAGTGAAGGTGGGAGTTTCAGCCCATGAACGAATAATAATAATAAGAAGAAATCAGTTACAGGTGAGGTCTGCGCAGACCCCACACTGGGCTGGCTCTGACTGGGGGTTCCTGGGTTCCGGAAGCCCCCCCCCCCCCCCCCCCCTCCTCCTCCTTTCCCGGCAAATCATAAGCTTACCTTTTTTTTCTCAAGGAGAGACCCCCAAATACCACAGACACACGCCTGACTCATTTTGGAAGCCCCTCCCGTTCATACCCAAAGTCCAGCCCTGACAAACGTCTCTCTTCTTATAATATACGAACAAATACATAGGCTCGAAGAATTTGTTGTACTATTTAGCAAGTATATCCGAATTTACAGCTGAACGAAGTTAGACCCAAAGAAAGACAAGATGATGCAATCTCTGCATTTCCGTGTGTTTTGATGTACAGTGTATAACTGATACAGACCTACTTTACTTTCTTGCACGAATTAGAACTCAGAACTGAAGTCTTATCTCTCTGCGGTAAACATTCAGGCAAAACATAAACAGATGTAAATAAAAAGAAAAATATCAAAATACATTATTCAGTCTGGTGCGCGCGCGTGTGTGTGTGTGTGTGTGCGCGGCGTGTGCGCGTGCGTGCCACGTGCGTGTGTGTGTTTGTGTGTGTGTTTGTGAGAGAGAGAGGTATTGTTGCTGTTTTTACATTTAGTCAAGTTTTGACTAAATGTTTTAACATAGAGGGGGAATCGAGACGAGGGTCGTGGTGTATGTGTGTGTGTGTGTGTGTGTGTGTGTGTGTGTGTGTGTGTGTGTCTGTGCGTGTGTGTGTGTAGAGCGATTCAGACTAAACTACTGGACCGATCTTTATGAAATTTGACATGAGAGTTCTTGGGAATGATATCCCGGACGTTTTTTTTTCATTGTTTGGATAAATGTCTTTTATGACGTCATATCCGGCTTTTTGTAAAAGTTGAGGCGGCACTGTCACTGCACCCTCATTTTTCAATAAAATTGATTGAAATTTTGGCCAAGCAATCTTCGACAAAGGCCGGACTTTGGTATTGCATTTCAGCTTGGAGGTTTAAAAATTAATTAATGACTTTGGTCATTAAAAATCTGAAAATTGTAATTAAAATAATTGTTTTTATAAAATGATCCAAAATTACATTCATATTATTCTTCATAACTTTCTGATTCCAAAAACATATACATATGTTATATTCGGATTAAAAACAAGCTCTGAAAATTAAAAATATAAAAATTATGATTAATATAAAATTTCCAAAATCGATTTAAAAACAATTTCATCTTATTCCTTGTCGGTTCCTGATTCCAAAAACATATAGATATGATATGTTTGGATTAAAAACACGCTCAGAAAGTTAAAACGAAGAGAGGTACAGAAAAGCGTGCTATGCATCACAGCGCAACCACTACCGCGCTAAACAGGCTCGTTAATTTCACTGCCTTTTGCACGAGCGACGGACTACGGTCATTGTGAAAAAATGCAGTGCGTTCAGTTTCATTCTGTGAGTTCCACAGCTTGACTAAATGTAGTAATTTCGCCTTACGCGACTTGTTGTTTGTTACATTTAGTCAAGTTTTGAATAAATGTTTTAACATAGAGGGGGAATC
>NC_090248.1:57839578-57874868 GCF_037325665.1 Littorina saxatilis | reverse complement strand
ACGGGAAATACACAGGTAAGCCAAAATTCTTCGTTTTGTTAAACATTTATAATCTTAATTCGAATTAAAAAAAAAAAAAAAAAAAAATTGGGGAATGTCAACAGTACATCTGTTTTTTTTAAATTTGTATTATTTCGTTATGCGGTTCAGTCCAGGCTCCATGGTGAATTGATGAAAACATTCCTACTGTGGTGCACAGAGAGCCCCCAGACCGTTGAGTGTTGGTATGTGTCAAAGTGGAGAGATGGTCTAGTTCCATGTTAAAGCCTGGTCAGATCCGAGACAGTGAGTTTTGGTATGTGTCAAAGTGGAGAGAGGGTCTAGTTCCATGTTAAAGCCTGGTCAGATCCGAGACGGTGAGTTTTGGTATGTGTCAAAGTGGAGAGATGGTTTATAGTTCCATGTTAAAGCCTGGTCAGATCCGAGACAGTGAGTTTTGGTATGTGTCAAAGTGGAGAGAGGGTCTAGTTCCATGTTAAAGCCTGGTCAGATCCGAGACAGTGAGTGTTGGTATGTGTCAAAGTGGAGAGAGGGTCTAGTTCCATGTTAAAGCCTGGTCAGATCCGAGACAGTGAGTTTTGGTATGTGTCAAAGTGGAGAGAGGGTCTAGTTCCATGTTAAAGCCTGGTCAGATCCGAGACAGTGAGTTTTGGTATGTGTCAAAGTAGAGAGAGGGTCTAGTTCCATGTTAAAGCCTGGTCAGATCCGAGACAGTGAGTTCTGGTATGTGTCAAAGTAGAGAGAGGGTCTAGTTCCATGTTAAAGCCTGGTCAGATCCGAGACAGTGAGTGTTGGTATGTGTCAAAGTGGAGAGATGGTCTATAGTTCCATGTTAAAGCCTGGTCAGATCCGAGACAGTGAGTTCTGGTATGTGTCAAAGTGGAGAGAGGGTCTAGTTCCATGTTAAAGCCTGGTCAGATCCGAGACAGTGAGTTTTGGTATGTGTCAAAGTGGAGAGATGGTCTATAGTTCCATGTTAAAGCCTGGTCAGATCCGAGACGGTGAGTTTTGGTATGTGTCTAAGTGGAGAGATGGTTTATAGTTCCATGTTAAAGCCTGGTCAGATCCGAGAGAGTGAGTTTTGGTATGTGTCAAAGTGGAGAGATGGTCTAGTTCCATGTTAAAGCCTGGTCAGATCCGAGACAGTGAGTTTTGGTATGTGTCAAAGTGGAGAGATGGTCTAGTTCCATGTTAAAGCCTGGTCAGATCCGAGACAGTGAGTTTTGGTATGTGTCAAAGTGGAGAGAGGGTCTAGTTCCGCCTGGTCAGATCCGAGACAGTGAGTTTTGGTATGTGTCAAAGTGGAGAGAGGGTCTAGTTCCATGTTAAAGCCTGGTCAGATCCGAGACGGTGAGTTTTGGTATGTGTCAAAGTGGAGAGAGGGTCTATAGTTCCATGTTAAAGCCTGGTCAGATCCGAGACAGTGAGTTTTGGTATGTGTCAAAGTGGAGAGATGGTCTATAGTTCCATGTTAAAGCCTGGTCAGATCCGAGACGGTGAGTTTTGGTATGTGTCAAAGTGGAGAGATGGTCTATAGTTCCATGTTAAAGCCTGGTCAGATCCGAGACAGTGAGTTTTGGTATGTGTCAAAGTGGAGAGAGGGTCTAGTTCCATGTTAAAGCCTGGTCAGATCCGAGACAGTGAGTTTTCACGAGGCGGAGTATGCCTTTAAACTCGGACCGTGCCCTGCTTTGTTGGTCCGGACCGGTGTAACACGAGAAAGTTACTCCCACGAGATATTTTACTCCGGAGTAAACATTTCGTACGAAAAAGTTACTCCCTTTACAAAAAAAGCACCCCCCCCCCCCCCCATTACACGAGAAAAGTACTCTCCAAGACAGGTGAGTTCCGAGTAAACATTTTGTACAAAAATGTTACTCCCCTGACGAATAAATAACGAATAAACTGAATTACTTCACCCCTAAACAAGCAATTTAACTTCCCATGCCAGGTGTACGAAATTGTTACTCCCTTTTCCCCTGTTAGTCTTGGTGGTGGAAGGGGTGGAAGGAGGGTAGCGCGACATTCGTGTGCGCGAGATCACTTATTGGCATTATCCCTTCGCCCGCATCCCATTTTTGCGTACGAGTGCGTACAAAAAATGGGGAGTAAAAATTTCGTGGAGGGAGTCATTTTTTCGTGCCTTGGGGAGTTCTTTTCTCGAACGAAAAGTGTACTCGGAGTAAGAATTTCGTTCGAAATATTTACTCCGGAGTAAATTTTTCGTGGAGTAAAAATTTCATGTTACTCCGGCTTAGACCGACACGTAATACGGTGGGGCTTGGTAGTACCTGGCGTCCTTGCCTTATCTGTTTATGTTGATTTGTGCAGCTGAACTAAATTAACTTACCTATCTCGTTCCGTACTTTCACCATGCCATCCTGAAGAAGGCAGTTTGTCGCTGCCAAAAAATTTAATATTGATAAAAAAAAGACCTAACCTGGCTACTGCTGTGTCCTCGTTTTGTTTAACTATTACCGAATCTAAAGCCCACTGTCAAATCGCTATTATAATGCCAGGCCATTTGTTTACGATGTGAAATGAGGAGGAGGAGGAGGAGGAGGAGGAGGAGGAGGAGGAAGAGGAGGAGGAGGAGGAGGGAGAGGAACATATAGATACAGGTGCAATAAAAAAAAAATCTAGTTACTGAAGGAGAACCGAAACAGGCTTTTTTTATCTGACAGAAAATAACTTCTTGCGACATTTTGTCCTAGCCTAACTCAGTGAAACATTCATTCCCATGTAATGTTCCGATATAACTCTGTCGGGCTTGTATGGGTTGTGAAAGAGTGAATACCCTTGTTTTTAGTGAGACAAACTTTCACAGGTGATAAAATAGGCCAGTCATTAGCGAGGGGTGTGTCTGAAATACGCGGGCAAAGAGCACGTGTTGAAAGCTTGCCTCACTAAAAGCAAGTGTATTTACTATTTCAAAACCCACACAAACCCGACAGACTTTGTAACGAAGTTCGTCTTTTTCATTCCGTTTGGTCTGATAGCTCTGTTGAGTGCATTTAAAAAGAAAGTTGGAATCAGTGAAATAACACGAATGTTAGACCGGCACGGTTGGCCTAGTGGTAAGGCGTCCGCCCCGTGCGTGACCGGGAGGTCGTGGGTTCGAACCCCGGACGGGTCATACCTAAGACTTTAAAATTGGCAATCTAGTGGCTGCTCCGCCTGGCGTCTGGCATTATGGGGTTAGTGCTAGGACTGGTTGGTCCGGTGTCAGAATAATGTGACTGGGTGAGACATGAAGCCTGTGCTGCGACTTCTGTCTTGTGTGTGGCGCACGTTATATGTCAAAGCAGCACCGCCCTGATGTGGCCCTTCGTGGTCGGCTGCGCGTTAAGCAAACAAACAAACACACAAAAACACGAATGTTTCAGTAAGGGTATGAAAAATGTCGCAATAAGTTGCTTTGGCAATGTTTGGTATGGAACAATTGCTATGAGTGTGAAAATGATCCGCTTCAGTGTTCTGTTGCGACAGTAACCCTTGTTATGTTACTTCGCGCAGAAACGACAGGCTCATCATGAGACCGACGGCAACTTTCAACTGGATCCCAGGGCGCCAATCAAAATGCAGTTAGATCCAAGGACACCAATCAAAATGCAGTTAGATCCAAGGGCACCAATCAAAATGCAGCTTGAAACTCAAAAGCAAGAAGACGCTGTTGCTGACGCGCGAACGCCAATCAAAATGGGTCACGATGGAGTTGAACAGCCAATCTTGTCTCAGCGACACGAGAGAGCACCAATCAAAATGCAGCTGGAACACAGAGCGCCAATCAAGATGCAGCTAGACCACAGAGCGCCAATTAAAATGCAGCTTGAACCACTTGAACCAGAAGACTTAGTTGCTGATGCGCGTGCGCCAATCAAAATAGAGGCGTGATGGACTTGACCTACCAATCGCGTGGCAGC
Organism: Littorina saxatilis; assembly: GCF_037325665.1. Taxonomy (NCBI): domain Eukaryota; kingdom Metazoa; phylum Mollusca; class Gastropoda; order Littorinimorpha; family Littorinidae; genus Littorina; species Littorina saxatilis. The sequence goes on along the minus strand of NC_090248.1, from coordinate 57,870,945 downwards.
GCTTTATGAGACCACCAATCAACATATAAACAGCTTTGTTCAGCTTTGTTCAGACATAACAATCCAGCTGTGTCCCTGCAACAAGCACCGAAGGAGACACGAGCACAACGACGAGCAAGACCGTGACTGACAACTAAGCTAGGACATGAAGTGTCACTGACTGCTTTCAACATCTTACGGAACAAACGTGAAATCCGTTTCCTTCTTTCTTCATTCAAACAAAACAATAGCGTTTGTTTCAGTTGATCAGCTCACTTTTCAACTCGTCACTGGCGAAATAAACTTCTGGCAGCGGCTTGATTTCTGAAACAAAACACTGAATTAAGTCTTCAATAGAGCATACTAAAACACATGTTTTTGGAGTTTCAATCCAATCTTTGATATCTGTATGTATCTGCTTTCACTTGAAACACAAGAAGCCTTATTGAATCTGAGTAAGATGAGAATGTCACACGCATACACTCAAGCAAGCACAAGCAGCAGTGAACATTGTATGCTTCACCGATAGGTGGGATGGCTGTAAAGAAGGGAAGCAAGTTACATGGTTGGCTGGCTTGTCCAAACGCGATTACCTCCCTTGCATTGTCGACAGCAAGTGAGTTCTCTCAGTCTCAATTGCAAGTGTCCTTTCCAGGCAGAGAGAGAGAGAGAGGGAGTGAGAGAGAGAGAGAGAGAGAGAGAGAGAGAGAGAGAGAGAGAGAGTGTGTGTGTGCTTGCCCACATGTGTTTTAAGTAAATTATCTTGAATAAATTAAGCACGGGCAAAAAACACAAAAAAAGCCAAAAACCTCGACAGCCGTTGCAGAGAAATTCAATCCTTACTAGCGCGCGCACACACACACACACACACACACAAGCGCACGCACGCACACACACACCCAGAGGCACACATAAACACACACACACGCACGCATGCACACACAAATGCACACTCGCACACACACACACGCATGCACGCACGCACGCCGCACACACACACACACGCACATACACACACACACACGCACATACACACAGACACACACACACACGCACGCACGCACATACACACACACACACACATACACACACACACACACACACACACACACACACACACCCTCGTCTAGATTTCTGGTCCATCTGAAAATATTTAGTAAAAACTTCAAACAAACAAAAGAGTATATAGAAGGCGTGCATACACTCGTTCGTACATAATGTAAAAAGGCCAAGAAAGCATCCCTTACATATTTTATTCTGATAACACGAACAACTCTTTTGATTTCGTACTGCAATTAAAACTTCAACAAGAAATTGACACTTCTGGAAAAATTATTGTAATGAGTCGTGACGACATTATTATTCTTTACACAATTGACATTTCAAAACACCACAGAGCGACATGCTAAGAGAAGAACGTCAAAACGCACAAAGGTTAGGCCAAAAAAATAATAGGTCTGTTTACGGTAACATAGGCCCAAAAAATAGGGTCGGTAGGTCGAGATTTTTTTTTTTCCCCCAAAAAAACCATATTTTTACGTTATTTTGCCCAAAAAACAAGATTTTTTTTCTTTTTTTCCCCAAATGCCAAAAAAAAGTCTAGGGTCGCGCGAAAAAACTAGGGTCGGTCGGGTTACCGTAAACAGACCTATTTTTTTTTTTGGCCTTAGGCAAAGGCACTCAAAAACAACATAACAATGTGTTTAGCGGAGAGAGAGAGAGAGAGAGAGAGAGAGAGAGAGAGAGAGAGAGAGAGAGAGAGAGAGAGAGAGAGAGAGAGAGAGAGAGAGAGAGAGAGAGAGAAGCCACAAGAGATAATTGAATAAATATAGTTAGTTTTTCGAATAAAGATTATAAAAAGTGCCATTTAAATAGCTCTTTAAAAACGCTACGCCAACTCATACGCACAGATAAAGGGACCAAAGTTTACCGACGACCATTGAGCGTAGCTCTGAAATAACGTTATTTATTAGTACTACTGAAAGGACAAATAATTCTCCCTCTCATTAAAACAAAATTCCCAATCTACAAAGCGGCATAAACAAATCCAAGCAGTTACATGCGCTGTAAATAAACAATATCCAAACGTGTGTCACGTGACAGATGTGGCGTAAATTGTAGTCTGACGTCATAATTATGACTCACACAGTCGTGTAACTATGATGTCGTCAACATGGAAAATGGACTGTTACCAGTAACGAATGAATATTCACACAAAACAAGAAAAGGTCATCCCAGCATTCCTTGGGGCAAATTCCCAAGCGTGAAAAAAGACAATGGCAATACTATACATATGAACAAGCATTTATTCAAGGAAAAAGTTTGGCAGAGGGGTTGAGGGTGGGGTGCGATGGGAGTGGTGGGAAGGGGTGGGGGGACGGGGTGGGGTTTGGTTGGGTGGGGGTGATTTAACAGACAGCGTCGCCGTGCATGTTCAGAGACTGATGCGCGGCAAAACGCGTTGTTCAACAAGATTTTAGCTTAGGCCAAAAAAAAAAATAGGTCTGTTTACGGTAACCCGACCGACCCTAGTTTTTTCGCGCGACCCTAGACTTTTTTTTGGCATTTGGGGAAAAAAAGAAAAAAAATCTCGGTTTTTTTGGCAAAATAACGTAAAAATATGGTTTTTGGGAAAAAAAAAAAAAAAAAAAAAAAAAACAATCCCGACCTACCGACCCTATTTTTTGGGCCTATGTTACCGTAAACAGACCTATTTTTTTTTTTGGCCTTAATTACATGGACACTAACTCTATTGTTACGCTGGCGCCAATTCTACCTTCTGTTCATCTCGCACGGGTATCCAAGACATGACCATGTTGGGCATGTGATGCCCAGGACAATAATACAAAATGTATAAAGCAAAGTTTGAAGCACGTTGGACACAGAGAAGGGTGCCAGTGTGGGGTTATGACAGACTGTGTCTCCCGTAACACGCTGTCTTGGACACAGAGAAGGGTGCCAGTGTGGGGTTATGACAGACTGTGTCTCCCGTAACACGCTGTCTGGGAAACTAAAGTCATACTTGTAGGACTTCTGTGCCGTTCATTCAGTGCTCTTCCAGTCTTACTTGCTTGGGGGACGTGAGTACTACGAAAGTTCCATGCACTTAGAACATGTAATACATTTGATTTAAAAGAAGAAAAGAAAAGACTTTGTCTGACAATTAATCTTGTCCGACGAGGACTTTTTAAAAAAAATTTTATTTTTATTTTTTATATCTAACGAGTTTTTTTCTTTCTTTATTTGGTGTTTAACGTCGTTTTCAACCACGAAGGTTATATCGCGACGGATCTAACGAGTTGAGCAGAAGTGAAAGACACATCAAAACTAATACCAGAAAGTTAGAATACAACAGTTGCTGCCAACACGTCAACAAAGGTGTTTAATGAGCAGCCATACACTCACACACCTCGGGGGGGGGGGGGGGGGGGGGGGCTGGAGTTACGCTTATAATGCGCTCATTAAAGTGTGTTTCGTTAGCTTTGGTTCTAACTTCACACTGGGTTTCTTTCGCCTAGTTGATCACGTTATCCTTGGCTTCTACTCGAGTCAGACACATGTCTCTGTGTCCATGGAAAATACCTTGCTGCTATTCCCTTCAGTTCTACTTGGTTTCACCAACAGGTTCAGTATTCAGTATCAGTGCAAGGGCGAACGCTGTTCAACTCAAAATGTGCACATTGAGATAGCCATGACACTCCAGTCCTCACTTTACAAAAGCCTTGAAGTCGACAACAGCCTGCATTTAACAGCGTATAAACAATCATGACCCAAATAGGTCCCAGCTACCTCAGAGGACGTTAAACCCCCAACGTCAGTCAGTCAGCCAACGGTCTGCAGGCTTCAACCAGGGTCTTGCGGTCTTCACTTGGGCTGAGTGTTGCCATCAGTGACAAGCTTTTCAGTCAACAGTAACAACCCCTCTGTGACTTTTTATTTGATTTTTAATGCGAAGAAATGGTAATGAGCAATCATGCTATCAGTCACTGCGATTCAAATATATACATGTGTTACATCATTCATGTTCAATTTTAGTTTCATTAAAGGAAACAGATGTAGTGATGTATTACATTTTATACAAGACCTACACTAAACCAAAGCAGATTTTGATGAAGCTCGCTGTGCGAGAGTGAACGATATACTTTGATATCATCAGAGGTAGATGTCATTTCTCGCAGCCAGTGACACTTTCCTTCACTAGGCCGGGGTGTAAGACATGAAATGCCGTAGACCACATATTTCACCACGTCCATTTCATCGAAAGGAACAACAAAGGAAATAGAAGAAGCACAGGACATTTTTTTTCTAATCTATAAGTGATTATTTGCAAAAAACTGTGAAGCGTGCGTAACACTGGTTAATTCAAACGGGATGAAAGTAAAGAAGAAATTCTATGACACACAAACAAGGGAGGCAAGTGACAATTATCAGAAGGTCAACAAATCGTTCAGTCATGTGACGTCAGGCTCAGCAGTCCAGTCACAACACGAACAAACACACTCTGCTGACGTCATGTCAGTACGCTTTTTGAATTAGGAGTCTGCTGACGTCATATCATTACGTTTTTTGAATTAGGAGTCTGCTGACGTCATGTCAGTACAGTTTTTGAATTAAGAGTCTCCTGTCGTCATATCAGTACACACTTTGAATTAGGAGTCTGCAGACGTCATATCAGTACACACTTTGAATTAGGAGTCTGCAGACGTCATATCCGTATCTAATTCAACCCGGGCACAGTTGCTGGCAAAGTCTTTTCCCAAGTAATGTCAAAGCGCTCACAGCAGGGTCTCTCGGTTTCACAATGATTTCCCAAACATTCGAAGTAACCTTTCCAACAAGAGAGTTCCAACACGCAGAAAATCAGACGTGACGGCAGAAAGTCACACTCACCGTGATGTTCAGGACTGTCACTGTTTCATTGTAAGTCACTCATCCTGGGCGCACCAAGACCAAATCACGTGACCGCTTGACCGAATCAGTCGTGCAAGAACCAAACTCTCATAGTAAATATTGAAGTCAACGCAGTTGAAGAAATTCTAGTCAGTCAATCTACATATCACAATTTCTCCACAAGAAAACACAATCATCGTCCAGGACACGTGTACAGACACACAAGTCAGTTATCACGAGTTTCCACCAGTCCAAAGTCAAGACGAGAACAGCAAAGTTCTGATCACAACGGCTAGCCATACAAGCAGAGAAGCAGACGACACAGTGGTTGACCCGGAACCGGAACCGGAACCACTTCCACCCTGACTGTGACGTCCGTCCTGTGACGAGGGCGACGGCTGGCCATGGCCTTGGCGCGAGATGGGCTGAAAAACACATACAGGAAATGTAGATTGGGCTGAAGGCCAAACGCATTGAAGTACGAACAGGAAATTTCTCTTACAGTCAAGGTCAAAGTCTTACGATACTGAGAAGTTAGTAGCTAAGTACATGTACTATTATACTACGAGACTAAAGCTTATTGGATCTTGCTACTATGACTGTCGAGCACTCAGAAGACGCCGTTCAACACGGGGCTTTCGTTTATGTTCTGCTCTCCATCGAGCTGCATCAAATTCAGCCAGTGCTAGATATATGAAAACTAAACAAAAATGCAGAAGAGAATAATCATAACATCTTAAAATCTTTACTTCTGTATACTTTCAACACAATTCTCAAGCTGGGCCGGGACCGATCGACCATTCAAGCAGCCAATCTTTCACGCACCCTGTCTTCCTTCTGGGATTACTGTTAATGCTCACACCCAAGACAGAGACGGGACTGTTTGGTTTATTCTGATGTATCTCGGATTTGACCAGTTTTTAAGCCAAGACTAAGACCCCCCCCCCCCCCCATCCCCACCCCCTCTTGGTGCTCTGACGTAGCATGGGTTTGACAAGTTTTGAGGCCAACACGTCATCCTACACCCCCTCCATTTTGCCCAACAGACTAGCTACTCACAGGTTGGGTGACGCCGTTGTAGTCGCACTTGGTGCTCTGGCGGATCATGGGTTTCACCAGTTTGGACGCGGCTAGCTTTGAGGCCTCCTCCATCCCACCCCCCTCCCCTCAACCATTACCCACCCACCCATCCCACCCTCCCTATCTTCCAACGGACTAGATACATACAGGCTGGGTGACGACGTTGTAGTCACACTTGGTGCTCTGGCGGATCATGGGTTTGACCAGTTTAGACGCCAGCACTGAGGCTTCCTCTCCGCACTGGTTGTTCACGTTCTTCTGGATGCACTGCAGCGTGCCTCGCATGTCCCTGAAACACAAAGTACATGTTACACTGTGCCCTTTGTGATTGTTATTTCACGTTCTTCTGGATGCACTGCAGTGTACCTCGCATGTCCCTGAAACACAAAGTACATGTTACACTGTGCCCTTTGTGGTTGTTATTTCACGTTCTTCTGGATGCACTGCAGTGTACCTCGCATGTCCCTGAAACACAAAGTACATGTTACACTGTGCCCTTTGTGATTGTTATTTCACGTTCTTCTGGATGCACTGCAGTGTACCTCGCATGTCCCTGAAACATAATGTTACACTGTGCCCTTTGTGATTGTTATTTCACGTTCGTCTGGATGCACTGCAGTGTACCTCGCATGTCCCTGAAACATAAATTACATGTTACACTGTGCCCTTTGTGATTCGATCCCTCGATCGATTACAAATACCGCCACGCTGGAAATGGGTACCTGACCCTATTCAGAACCGGGAAGGCAAAGGCAGCGATGGAGAGGAGTGGGCACCGCCCGAGAGTAGTTGAGATCTTTAACATCTCGCTCCCGAATGACCAACATATTGTATGGGCTGTGGCAGGCAAACAAACATCATACTTTCTCGTCGCACTCATCCACATTGATCTGAAATATTGAAGTTTAACATAAATGTACTTATTGAAAAAGAGTCGCCGGTTCCTGGATCATTCAGTTTGTAATCTGGCGGCACCGCCATGCCAAAGATCGGGCGAAAACCCGTATCAGATAAGTGTCATCTCATATTAATTGTTTGTTAGTTGTTGTTTTTGTCTGGCTATAAAGACCAGTGAGTCGATGTACGTTTGTATGTTTTGTTTTGTCAACAACAAACGTTCCATTAACTATCCATTCAGCCGTCTTGGTTTTGTTATTCTCAGTCAAGACGGAATACGGAAAAACACGTAATCGGCTCATCATGTCGATCTTCAGCTTGCCGCTGTCTTCCCAAACCTACAGTCTGTCACTCAGACGGGAGGGAGCGGGAGGAGAAAGGAGAAGGGGGTAGGGTGAACGTGTGCGTGACCGCTCAACAATGGGGTGCTCAGCGAATCTCAAGCTGCAAGCTGTTTTCTCCTAACAGGTCTGCAAGAAGGCTGCACCATTCTCTCATCGTCACAACACACAAAGAAGGCTGCACCATTCTCTCATCGTCACAACACACAAAGAAGGCTGCACCATTCTCTCATCGTCACAACACACAAGCTCTACGATGATGTCGGGGAGACTGGGGCAATGTACAAATGGGTTTCGAAGAACTGTCTACAACTGACAAGTAGTTCACCTTAGATTTGCCACCAATAAAAGAAGGAAGAAAGTACTAACTAATTGCCCCGTTCTCAGAGAAAAAGTACTACTGAAACGTTACCGAGTTTCTCGAAAACTGTTGGAATTAACGAGAATACCCAGTTCCAATCAAGCTACAGTTATTCGTGTCTACAGTATCAACCTATACTGAAAGGCATAAATTCTGCAAATAGTGCATTGAACGATTTTGCTCTCAAACGAAAATCAGATTGAACCTGTAATTTTTAGTTGACATCATGAGTGTCGGAGCAAATGTTTGACGCTGTCAGCGTGCGCTTTGCAGTATTGCTGATCCAGCCACAGCTCACTGTGCTAATAAAGACAATGGGCTGAACGGGAGACAATAACGTAAAAAAGATAGTGTATGGCCCTATAAAATGCAACTGGCTGTTTGACTGTATCAGATATCGCAATCATGCCACGACTTGATGAAGGAGAGAGACAGCAAGCGATTTGGATGCTTAGAGCTGGCCAAAGCATTGACCGTGATGAACACTGAACGTTTTCCGAAATCATTGCGCTTGGACTCAGTCACTTTTTTTGAAAAATTGTCATTTCATGATGTTCTATTCAAAATCAATAAAGCGAAGGTTTATAAACACTAAAATGGCCAATAAATAAAATATTCAAACATTGAAAACATTCACCACTGAGTTGATTTTTTGTGATTTTTTAAAGTTCAGTTTGCGGAATTTATGCCTCTCGGTATATATAATGCGACAAAAAATCCCTATATATATAGTTATACACGTTTTTGTGTAAAGGGAGAGAATTCTGAAGTTATAGTTATAGTATAGAGTCCAAAATATTCGTGTTTCTCGATTATTGACTTATTAGCAATGAAGCAGGTCTCATCCCTCCGCTTTCCCCTACAGCATTGTGTAACGATAGGACAGTATACATAGCGCACGTGCCCCGAGACAGAGAGCGAAACAAACTGTACGGCGCGGGCAGCAAAGAGAAGCAGACACGATACGGCGTGCCTGTGATTCCTGTAACAAGCCGGTGCAAGTGGCGGGCTCTCTGAGGAGAATGGTGGTGACATTTAGCGGGGTGAGAGGCCGCTCTGGCACCAAGTCTTGCCAGCCCTCTCTGGCTCGCCTTCTATTGTGGCTTATAAAAGCTCGCATCTATGTGTCAGTTTGTGCGAATGTAGGTCTTTTAAATTCACTTCGCTTCTCGTGGCTTTCTACTAAATTGAGATCGAGCCGATATTTGTGCTTCTTAAAGGGAATCGAATTTTGCAGTTTCTTTGTGTGTTCTGTTTACTGTTCTTCTTTAAGTCTGCCTGCAAGCGTTATTTTTTTTTACTCCATCTAAATGTTTCAATTGCTCTCTCTCTCTCTCTCTCTCTCTCTCTCTCTCTCTCTCTCACTCTCTCTCTCTCTCACTCTCTCTCTCACTCTCTCTCTCACTCTCTCTCTCACTCTCTCTCACTCTGTCTCTGTCTCTCTGTCTCTCTGTCTCTCTGTCTGTCTCTCTCTCTGTTTGTCACAAAGGAAATGGTTTAGATTTACTGTTTCAGAAGTTTTGGAAGTACATATATAAACCATCACTACTCCTGTATCTACTCAGGCTGTTCTCTTGACGCATCTCTCCAATGACCTCCTTTGGGCTCCTGACTTCCGTAGTCTGTGAGGTGTGCTGAGTTTAACATCTTAGATATCGGAGAAACATCATAGCGGCCATTCGGTTGATGCGGTCGTATCTCCTTCATCGCCGTTTCCATCCCCCCCCCCCCCTCTCTCTCTCTCTCTCTCTCTCTCTCTCTCTCCCCTCCCTCTCCCTCTTTCTCTCCCTCTCTTTCCCTCTCTCTCTCTCTCAGTCCTCTCTCTCTCTCTCTCTCCCCCTCTCTCTCTCCCCCCCTCTCTCTCTCTCTCAGTCTTTCCCTCTCTCTCTCAGTCTCTCTCTCTCCCCCTCTCTCTCTCTCAGTCTCTCCCTCTCTCCCACTCCCTCTCTCTCTCTCCCTCTCCCTCTTCCCTCTCTCTCTCTCTCTCTCTCTCTAAGTCTCTCTCTCCCCCTCTCTCTCTCAGTCTCTCTCTCTCTCTCTCTGTCTTTCCCTCTCTCTCTCTCAGTCTCTCTCTCCCCCCCCCTCTCTCTCTCAGTCTTTCCCTCTCTCTCTCTCTCTCTCTCAGTCTCTCTCTCTCTCACCCTCTCTCTCTCTCTTAGTCTCTCTCTCTCTCTCTCAGTCTTTCTCCCTCTCTCTCTCTCAGTCTCTCTCTCTCTCTCTCAGTCTCTCTCTCTCCCCTCTCTCTCTCTCCCTCTCTTGCCCCCCCCCCCCCTCTGTCCCTGTTCCTCTTCTCCCCCGGCTATCCCGCCTAGACGATGATTGTGGAAAGTTTAACGACAAAAAGGTAGGCAAAGGGCGTCATGCAATATTTACGGGACATACTGAGTGTTATGAGGGTGTAAAGGGAGGTAAGTAGGCGGCACCTGCCATGCGTTGCTCAGAATCACAATAGCCCGCTCAGAGAAAAGTCGCTCTGGATTGGTCTATGCAACGGGCTCACAACGAGGCAAATCGCTTCACGATGGCGACGAAGAAAGCACGATTGCTGCGAGATATGAAAAAAGTTGTACTTCTTAAACTAGTATACGATTCGGTCAGTGAAATCGTCAGAGAGAATGTAGTTATAATGGGAAATTTAGCTGGGGTAGTCCCTGAACCTTGAAAAGCTGTGGATCCCTCGGGTCACGGCGAAAACCACGCCGAGAAGATCGAAACACGCTACACGGCATCGCAGTGTAAACACCGCCGCCATCTTGGATTACGCGGCGGGCGGTGGGCGGTGGGCGAGCATAATATATACCAAAGCCGCTCGCCGAGTGCTTCGCGAGCGCTTTCATGCACTGCCATAAGAAACGGCTTTTTGTCATTCGCACTGTGAGCGACCCGTGGCGAACCGCTCTGGGCAACTCGTCTCCGTTGCTTCCCTTTGCCAGCATAGCCTAGCGGAAGTCAGAGTGTGAGGGCGGGAAGTGCGACTCATCATGGATACAGTGTGTTCCCGCTCCATCAAATGTTACACTGCCGCCGTCACTCCACTGATGGCTTAAAGATGATGTCTTCTCTTAAAGCGACAGTCCTTCTGACACAAACCCGTGACCATGATATCAGTGGGTTTTTTCGCTCTATCAAATGTAACACTGCCGCCTTGGTTCCATTGATCGCTTAAAGATGCTGTCGTCACTTAATGCGACAGTCTCCCTGGACTGATACAGCATGTTACTGCTTCATCAAATGTTACATTGCCGCCTTCGTTCCACTGATAGCTTACAGATGTTGTCATCACTTAAAGCTACCGGATACAGTGTGTTCCCCTTCATCACACAGGCTTTTAATTATTAGCATGCGTTCGATCAAGAAGAGGGATGACTTTATTCCTTGTAAAAGCCTGTCACGCACGGCGCACATACACGCCGTAAGACTGAAGTACATGATAGAGTACCGAATGATCTTCACATTAAGACTACGATTAAGGTCCAGGAGTGCTGTGTAAGTTCCTATCACGGAAACAGCCAATGCGGGTATAAGGTTAAGTACGTGACTGTGTGTGGTTTAAGGAAGACTGAGCATCTCGCGGTAATAGCAGGGCGGGGAGGTAGTGGCCTCCAAACCCTGTGTGTCAATGCACGGTACTGGGTGCACGGGCATTTAGCGCCAGAGGAACAACGCCCGTCCCCTTCCTGTGGCCTTTAAATGACGTCTGTCACACACTGAGCTGTCGGGGACACGGGGCCAATGTTGCGCCACCCTTCACAAATTTCATCGTGTCTGTGGACACATGTTTTGGCGTATCACTTTCTATGGGAGTGTTCGTGTTCAATCGTGTCGCGAGACTACCGTATCCGGCGTTCAACGCCGTGCCCGCAGAACATCATAGTGCGCATTGCCCACTCATTTGGTTGAGGATTGACGTTAGTGTATACTGCAGGAGAATATATTTGGTTGAGGTCAGGGTGATGCGACTGCACGGCGAAACCTTGCCCCAAGCAACAGGGCTCGAGTTGGTGCCGCCGGGAACCAGAACCGTGTGTTCTTCAGACAAGGCAACCGAGATTGAGTGTGATCTACTTACACTGTTCAATACACACATACTTGTCATATTACTGGCATAGAAACTGAGTCTTTGGACGGATCAGAAGTAAAAGCAAAATATCAAACTGATACGATATAAGAAAAGGACTAAGACGGAGCTTGGAACCAGCTGGCTCTGGACGGCGTGCTGAGAGAGAGAGAGAGAGAGAGAGAGAGAGAGAGAGAGAGAGAGAGAGAGAGAGAGAGAGAGAGAGAGAGAGAGAGAGGAGAGAGAGAGAGAGAGAGAGAGAGAGAGAGAGAGAGAGAGAGAGAGGAGAGAGAGAGAGAGAGAGAGAGAGAGAGAGAGAGAGAGAGAGAGAGAGAGAGAGAGAGAGAGAGAGAGAGAGAGAGAGAGAGAGATGCATTACCTGCAGAAATCACTGAGCGGCCTGGAGTCAAAGTTGGTGAGCAGCCTGACGGAGTCTGACGTGTTGAGGTGACGTCTGAAGCAGGTCTCCGTGGTGGGCGCTGCCCGCGTGATGCAATTCTGGTGCCGCGCGTACACTGAAACACACAGTGAAACACATTTAATTACTGAGTCTACTGCCGCGCGTACACTGAAACACACAGTCAAACACATTTAATTACTGAGTCTACTGCCGCGCGTACACTGAAACACACAGTCAAACACATTTAATTACTGAGTCTATCAATCAATCAATCAATATGAGGCTTATATCGCGCGTATTCCGTGGGTACAGTTCTAAGCGCAGGGATTTATTTTTTTTATTTTTATTTTTATTTTTTATGCAATTTATATCGCGCACATATTCAAGGCGCAGGGATTTATTGATGCCGTGTGAGATGGAATTTTTTTTTACACAATACATCACGCATTCACATCGGCCAGCAGATCGCAGCCATTTCGGCGCATATCCTACTTTTCACGGCCTATTATTCCAAGTCACACGGGTATTTTGGTGGACATTTTTATCTATGCCTATACAATTTTGCCAGGAAAGACCCTTTTGTCAATCGTGGGATCTTTAACGTGCACACCCCAATGTAGTGTACACGAAGGGACCTCGGTTTTTCGTCTCATCCGAAAGACTAGCACTTGAACCCACCACCTAGGTTAGGAAAGGGGGGGAGAAAATTGCTAACGCCCTGACCCAGGGTCGAACTCGCAACCTCTCGCTTCCGAGCGCAAGTGCGTTACCACTCGGCCACCCTGTCTACTGCCGCGCGTACATTGAAACACAGTGACACTGAGTAAAGCACAGTCCAACTGTTATGTGTGCAGCACGCGTGCTGCACGACTGTCGAACTGGTGCATTGCGTAAACTCAAACAGAAAGTGAAACACACAGTGCAATACCGTCAATTTGTGAATCTATTTATTTATTTTATTTTAATTTTATGCAATTTATATCGCGCACATATCTCAACCACGGATTGAAGGCGCAGGGATGTATTTATGCCGTGTGAGATGGAATTTTTTACACAATATATCACGCATTCACATCGGCCAGCAAACCTCAAGCCTATTAGGGCGAGCATTCACCTTTCACGGCCTATTATTCCAAGTCACACGGGTATTTGGTGGACATTTTTTTTTATCTATGCCTATACAATTTTGCCAGGAAAGACCCTTTTGTCAACCGTGGGATCTTTAACGTGCACACCTCAATGTAGTATACACGAAGGGACCTCGGTTGTTCGTCTCATCCGAAAGACTAGCACTTGAACCCACCACCTAGGTTAGGAAAAGGGGGGAGAAATATGCTAACGCCCTGACCCAGGGTCGAACTCGCAACCTCTCGCTTCCGAGGCAAGTGCGTTTACCACTCGGCCACCCAGACCACATTGCCGTGCGAACACTGAAACACGGTGAAATGCACAATGAAACACACAGTCAAACACACAGTCAAGTCTGTTGTATGGCATGCCTGAAATGCCAAAGAAGATTCACAACGCACTATATAAAAGGGGGAAGCCAAAGAACTCAATCAATCAATCAATCAATCAATCAATCAATCAATATGAGGCTTATGTCACACGCTTTCCTTCTTTGCCACTACTAAAGCAAACGTGTGCAAGATGTAGAGGTTACATGCCGAGTCTCAGTGATTATTAAAAATAATGGTCGAAGTTAGCGGATCATGAAAAATGCGAGCTTCAGCGAGCTTTTTCATGACCGCGAACTGAGACCATTATTTTTAATAATCACTGAGACGAGGTGTGTAACCTCTTTATTCCCCCTTTCTTCAGTTATTCAAAGAAAACAGGAGTTTTTGTGCGAAAGTTTGATCGAATCCGAATCACTCAACCAGTCAACCTGCGCAGGCGATCGATTAATGCGCGGTTGTATAGTTCCGTGCAAATCATTCCATTCTGTTAACACTTCTTGTCAGTTTCCCTGTTTTAGACTAAAATCAAGTACACAGATAAGCTGTTATTCTGCTGTGGCGGTAAAGGCAGATATTGTGTGTTCTGTTTATGTTTTAGTATCGCTAAAGATAATGTTCTTTCGTCAAATGGGACTAGCAGACGAACTTTTGCACCCGTGTTCCAACGTTAATTACTGTATGAAGTTCAGTTTTTTGGGGAAAATAGTGTATGAAACCGCTTTATGTTGTTTAAATTGATGAGATGTGTGCATTTGGTTGCGTGTGATCTGTTTATAAAATGAAATATTGTTGAAAACTGACCGTCGGATTGCAGTCAGTGTTGTCGAAGAAACTGCGTTAAAAGAAGGGGAACTACTCTTGTCGGCAAGAGTATGAGTTACTTGCCTTGGGAATTTGCTTGTGATGAACGGTGTGTGCACAGCAGATCTAGATTCAGAAAACAACCGAACTCATGGATTTTATATGGAGATTCATGTGTTCAGGCCTGTAGTTGTTAATTTAAATGCGGTATGTTTGTATTGTTTGCTCCAGAGATGTATATTTCGTACGTATAGAGCGTTCGGAACTTTTCAGTCGCAAAAGTAGTACCGAAACAGAACAGCTTCTCAACCCATTGCACTATCGAGGATTCAGGCTGTTGCTGGCTCGTTATTTGTTTGGTTGCTGGGTCATTATCGAAAAATAACTAGCTCTACAAGTTTACAGAGGTAAAGAAGCAGAGGGGGGAATAATGTATGTTACACGCTTTGGAGCATGTGCAAGAACGGATTCAAACTCGAAATCGTCCCTCCAAAAGCCCTAAAATGCATACACGACTTTTATTTCTCCTGCTGTTATCGTTTCTTCTCTTTACAAATTCTTCAACGCTGGGAATACTGAAAACGGCATCCCAGACGACAGTACTGTTTCCATACGCGAATTTAGCTGCCCTTGGAAAGTGGCTCGCTCAGGAGGCCTGTTAGTCTGAAACTGGAAGGACAGAGTTCTGAACATAGATGACAAAGATCCCGGAAAGAACAAACATTTCGCGGATGCAGACACAGAAAGACGTCATGAAGAATGCGATGCTTCAAAAGATACAGACTGTGACGTCATTCATAGTTGTTCGGTCACTTCCGTCAAAAAGTAGATCTCTCGACAATGGCTGCTCGTGTGACAGAGTTTTCTTCCACACTCGATTAGCTGATGTCTAACTCAGTCTCACGGCTTCGTTAGACAATCAACGTAATCTCGTGTGGAAGAAAACGTCTGTCACACGACCAAGTCTGAATAGCAGGTAATATCGCGCGTATTCCGTGGGTACAGTTCTAAGCGCAGGGATTTATTTATTTTATTTTATTTTTCTAAATGTTTTTATGCAATTTATATCGCGCACATATTCAAGGCGCAGGGCTTTATTTATGCCGTGTGAGATGGAATTTGTTTACACTATACATCACGCATTCACATCGGCCAGCAGATCGCAGCCATTTCGGCGCATATCCTACTTTTCACGGCCTATTATTCCAAGTCACACGGGTATTTTGGGGGTACATCACGAAGCGTCCCGGTATCGAAGCGTCCCAGTACCGAAGCGTCCCACTATAACGCGTCACAGGGGTACCGGGACGCTTTGGTTTCGGGACGCTTCGAGACGCTCCCGCGCAGTAGGGAACGAAGCGTCCCGGTACCGAAGCGTCCCGGTGCCGAAGCGTCCCGGTACCAGTCACCATGCACATGCCTGTAATTCACACAGAGCAATCACTTGGTCTTAAACGTGCACAAGACAAAAACTTTCGTGCCAGTCTGAAGAGTACTCGGGTCCAGCGCGAGCGTTCTTTATTACCCAAATGAACCCAAACAAACCCAAATTAACCCAAATGATACAATTTAAAAGTCGGAGGCAGAATTTTGGATAAAAAAAATTTCCGGGGGGGCATGCCCCCGGACCCCCCTAGAGGCTTAGGCGCCTTCGGCGCCGTCAACTATCTTCGCAGTCATTTTGTAACCCCCCACTCCAAAGTGAATTGATCCGCCCTTGGTCAAGGTTTAAAAAAAAAAAAAAAGTCCAAGTCCTGTGACGCGTTATAGTGGGACGCTTCGGTACCGGGACGCTTTGGTACCGGGACGCTTCGGTACCGGGACGCTTTGGTACCGGGACGCTTCGGTATTGGGACGCTTTAGTACCGGGACGCTTCGGGGTGTCCCCGTATTTTGGTGGACATTTTTTATCTATGCCTATATAATTTTGCCAGGAAAGACCTGTTGAAAGAACTGTTATCATTCAGTCAAAGACATGCGGCTTCTGCCACGGAATCACTGATATTCAGTTGTGATCGCATGAGCTGTTCGTCAACATCAAAGCGTACTGCTACTGAACCTTTATCTCCGTTTTATTTGCAGCACTCGCCACGGCGAAATGAGTGTTATTGTGTGCCAAACAGCAATAACCACACCCACACTTCACGCTGCTGGTCGTGCAGGCTGCGTTGCTTGTGATGTTATGCCTTCTTATTGACCGCACTGAACGTTAAAAACAGGTAGGCAAGCAGACAGACCATTTGCAGAGAAAAAGGTAATAACAAAGCACAACTGATGTGTAGCTAGTTTGCAACGAGGGAGTCTCCAGGAGATTCTTCCAGTACACTGTCAGTTTGTGTGTGCAAGGGACATACTCGTTTTTGAATATATATTTGACATGTTGAAAATGACCTCTAGGCAAAACAAGAAATTCCTCCGATAGGAACTACACCCCCGTCAAAGGGAAATAACCTTCTCAGTTGGTGGCAGTGAGAATGGTTATTTCCCTTTGACCAACGGGGGTGTCCGTCTATACCAGGCCTTGTATAATTTTAATCCACCAATAACTCCCTAACCGTGTGTTTGACTGGTCCCAATTTTTGTAAGGACCGTCTCAGGAATGTATAGAACCTGTTCACCAAGTTTGGTGACGATCGGTCCGTTCATTCTTGAGATCTACTTGCGAACACAAACACATCGAGTGAAACCTATACACACCCCTATACCGGGGGTGTAAAAAAGTTGCCAGGTGCGAGGGCCCCAAAGGGGGGGTATCATCACGATCACGGGAAGGGAAATTTTAGCTTTCACGATCACAGTTACCTTGATTTTTGTTTTCACGATCACAAACACCTTGACGAATAGAGGATCACAGAGGGATAAAGCTGTGAAAAATGTACGTTGAAAATAAAATGCTTTGCAATAATGCCCACCACGATCACGAAAACAAATGACGATCACGATCACGAGACTTGATTTTTTTGTCATCACGGATCACGGGCAAAGTCCCATCACGATCACAGAAATGGAAATTTCGGCAATCACGGTCACAGAAAGGTCAAAAAACGCCAATCACGATCACGATTTAAAACCCTTTGGGGCCCTCAGGTGCGCCTCAGTGATTTTGCAGTGCTCCGAACATAAAACTAATGATTACAAACACATCCAGCAAACATTCTTACATGTAGGAACATTCGAAATAGGATTCAAGAAGCCAACACATTCTTCAGGGAAAACGATTCAGTCCCGCTTCTCAATGATTTAACAGAAAGCAGGAGATCAAAGGTAAGACAAATTTTGCAGTCTGAAAGGGAGGTAATCTCATCAAAACGGCAAGGGAAGGCGACTCGATCGGGCAGGCGTCTTTTTACCGCATCGCAATGAAAGCGCGAGGAGCGCGCCGCACGTGGCATGTAATCGTCAAACAGCATGTCAATGTTTGCCTGCCAACAGACAACACAGGGCGCCTCTGGCTTTACCGTTAGCTCCCTCCTGCCAGCAGCTCTTTTGTTGTCAATTTTTCGGGTCTTTGAGGAGCTGGTAATTAGCAGCTTAGCGCGTGCCCAGTGTTGTTGTGAGCGTGTAGCGGGCCGGCGCGGTGCGGGCTGAAGAGATGTTGATTAGCACTCGTCGTGTCAATAGACACCGCACGGGTCACTGCCGCCTTGCCTTCCGCATCGCTTCTGGATAAGCTGGAACGGGATGGGAAGGGGTGGAGAGAGAGAGAGAGAGAGAGTTTGCTGTATCATATCAGTCTACTGCTCTGAGGTGGAGTGAGCAGGTGTAAAAACACCAAAAAACAACCTCAAATCCCGTAAAGCAAGGGGGTTGGATCAACTACTTTGGGGTGTGCACGTTAAAGATCCCACGATTGACAAAAGGGTCTTTCCTGGCAACATTGTATAGGCATAGATAAAAATGTCCACCAAAATACCCGTGTGACTTGGAATAATAGGCCGTGAAAAGTAGGATATGCGCCGAAATGGCTGCGATCTGCTGGCCGATGTGAATGCGTGATGTATTGTGTAAAAAAAAATCCATCTCACACGGCATAAATAAAGCCCTGCGCCTTGAATATGTGTGCGATATAAATTGCATAAAAAAAATTAAATAAATAAATCAATCTCTGCGCTTAGAACTGTACCCGCGGGATACGCGCGATATAAGCCTCATATTGATTGATTGATTGGAACATAGAAATGAATCAATGAAACAAAAACACACAAACAAACAAAACAGGTATCGTGTCCATGTTGGCCCGATAGTAAGAGCTCCTTCTTCTTCTTCGTTCACTCATGTTTTTAGCACGAGTGGATTTTTACGTGAATGACCGTTTTTACCCGGCCATCATTCAGGCCGCATACGCCGATTTCGGGGGAGGCATGCTGGGTATTTTCGTGTTTCTATAACCCACCGAACTCTGACATGGATTACAGGATCTTGTGCTTGCGTGTACACACGAAGGGGGTTAATCACTAGCAGGTCTGCACATAAGTTGACCTGGGAGATCGGAAAAAAAATCTCCACTTTTAACCCACCAGCTAGCGGCAGCGACCGGGATTCGAACTCACGACCTCCAGATTAGAAGGCCGACGTCTTACCACCACGCCACCGCGCCCGTCGATAGTAAGAGCAACAAAGAGCCTGTACTCATCTCCTGCAGTGTCGCGTTGCTTAGTGTCACCTGCATTGGCTGCAGTGTCGCGTTTCTTAGTGTCAACGGCATAGGATGCAGTGTCGCGTTTCTTAGTGTCAACGGCATAGGCTGCAGTGTCGCGTTTCTTAGTGTCACCGGCATAGGCTGCAGTGTCGCGTTTCTTAGTCTCAACGGCATAGGCTGCAGTGTCGCGTTTCTTAGTGTCACCGGCATAGGCTGCAGTGTCGCGTTTCTTAGTGTCACCGGCATAGGCTGAAAATCGCGAGGGCTGGAGGTGACCGGGCAACCCATCTTAACGACCACATCACTCCGCTCGCTGCCACCACAGCAATGACGATAAAACTTCTCCTCCAACGGTACGTTCAACGCACCCAGTGCGCTAATATTATTTTTACACCGTGCCGATACCAAAGGCAGTGGGAGTAGTTAGATAGAGAGGGGGTGGGTGGAGAGAGAGAGAGAGAGAGAGAGAGAGAGAGAGAGAGAGAGAGGAGAGAGGAGAGAGGAGGGAGGGAGGGAGGGAGGGGGAGGAGGAGGGAGGAGGGAGGGAGGGAGAGGAGAGAGAGAGAGAGAGAGAGAGAGAGAGAGAGAGAGAGAGAGAGAGAGAGAGAGAGAGAGAGAGAGAGAGAGAGAGAGAGAGAGAGAGAGAGAGAGAGAGAGAGTATCATCACCATAGTCATCGTCGCCGCCGCAAACAAGTAAGTGGTGGGTAAAGTAGAAATAATCCACAGCAAAAATTATGATCAGAACGAAAACCTTCAAAGAAACGGCAGAATATGAAGGACGTAGTTTGCTTGGACAACAACGAACAAACTTGGCCCATTTTACAGACGAGAATGCATATTGTTACTGAGGAAAATCGACATTTCAGCTTGCAGGCAACGCAGACAGGCCAAGCAATCGCTTATAGTGCCAGCGTCTGTCCTTTTCATTGAAGTAAATCAACTGTAATCTCAAGTTT
This sequence comes from Littorina saxatilis, assembly GCF_037325665.1. Taxonomy (NCBI): domain Eukaryota; kingdom Metazoa; phylum Mollusca; class Gastropoda; order Littorinimorpha; family Littorinidae; genus Littorina; species Littorina saxatilis. The sequence continues at coordinate 57,851,082 of NC_090248.1, read as the reverse complement.
ACGACTTTGCCACGTTGGGAAAACGCAATTGTGAAGTGCGAAGATTCTCCATGCAGTTCCTTAGAACTTTTATTGCGGTCAGACCGTCATCGCCCAAACCAGTGGCTTAGTGTAAACGAATATTTGTGGCACAGGAAGACCCCGTCTGGGATATGCACAGTGAGCAAAGCCGAAACGAAGTGTGTCACATTGTATCAACGGTCACGTCAGAAGTCTTGCACTGTACGAGGACATTAAGCAGCATGTTTATTTCTTTCTCTTTCCGACAGACCTGACATTCGCCAGTTGTGTCCCTTTAAAGCAGACGACCGACTAAGGCGGAGAATGAACGACTTGATGGCGAATTGGACGGCAAGGGAGATAAACTGCTCGATGGTGGATAGGAAAGGGGGATAAACGATGGGCAATATGTGCAAAAAGACACCCAAGGGTGTGATCCTTTGGGGTCGAGGAGGAGGGTGGGGGGGGGGGGGGGTGCGATGGAGGAATCCAATGGACCAGACAGTTGAACAAATCGATGGGAGTGATGGCGGGACTGAAGTCTGCACACCGACACAACACTTCCCGACCTGCAGGCGCTACTCTCGCTCAGACGGGTCCACAGGGGCTGGGTGGAGTCTTCAAGACCACAGGAGTACTAGCTAGACTTATTTGTTTTTGTCTGCACATCCGCAGGGTGCAATATGGAACTTATTGACGGGCGCTGTGGTGGGATGGTAAGACGTCGGCCTCTTAATCGGAAGGTCGAGGGTTCGAATCCCGGCCGCGGCCGCCCGGTGGGTTAAGTGTGGAGATTTTTGCGATCTCCCAGGTCAACTTATGTGCAGACCTGCTAGTGGCGTAACCCCCTTCGTCTGTACACGCAAGCACAAGACCAAGTGCGCACGGAAAAGATCCTGTAATCCATGTCAGAGTTGGGTGGGTTATAGAAACACGAAAATACCCAGCATGCTTCCTCTGAAAGCGGCGTATGGCTGCCTAAATCGCGGGGTAACAACGGTCCTACACGTAAAATTCCACTCGTGCAAAAACACGAGTGTACGTGGGAGTTTCAGCCCACGAACGCAGAAGAAGAAGAAGAAGAAGAAGAAGAAGAAGAAGAAGAAGAAGAAGAAGAAGAAGAAGAAGAAGAAGAAGAAGAAGGAACTTACTGAATGGTATCTCCAACAATATCTCTTACTAGCAATACGAGCTAAAAACTACTAAAATGCAAACAACTCTGTTTACAAATGAAATTGTTGTGTGGTATGGTCACGTCCACTACAAAGCAATGGACATACCAGCAATATAATGTCTGAACAATAAGCTGCATCGCGTTAGGAAAAGGCCGACTTACACACAAAAAGGCAGCTGCATTTCAACGCGAAGGTCAACTTGGCTGTTTCTCATTCGCCTACCCACCCTCAGTTCCGGACAGACATTCTGAAGGGACGTTAAAAACAATAACCAACCAACCGACCCCACCCACCCCCTTCCCTTCCCAAGAGGCGGTGTAGGCTTGACTGACGTAATAAGGTCTCATCTTTCCGCCGTGTTTGCCAAGCTTTTCGCAAGCTTCTAGTCTTCTATTTGACTTATCCCGCAAAACGCAAAACGACCCAGGCAAACTCTCGCTAAACGTCTCCTATTGCATCGTGACACAAACACTGATCGACTCCCAAGCTAGTTGTTTAAACATACTAATGGGCACAGAACACATAACACGGGACTTCACCTCAAGTTGCTCGTGCGGTGTCCATGGCAAGGACGTCTAATAAGATTATGGCGGAGCGGTGGACAAACAGTCAATATAAACTATGACAGGGGGACATAATTCGTGCTTTCATTTCACTAACACCAGAACGATCAACTTTCAGCACTGCCCAGAAAACTTGCTGAGAAAGCAAGGTGGCCGTTCCAGCAAGGTGGCCGTTCCAGCAAGGTGGCCGTTCCCAGTCCTCTGGAGAATTGCTTCCCTGTTGGGTAGTTCTGTCAACGTCATACATGTACCTGGACAGAAACGCGATCATTTGGCTGGGAAAAGAGGAAGCTCGAATAAGCACTATTTCAAAGCCATTCTTTCCGACTTGTAGAGTCCTTGGAAGCCAAATGAGATTATCGGTTGAGAAAGTTGACAAATGTCAGTGCTGCTACCCCAGGGGAAAACCAAACTGTACTAAACCAAACGAAACTAACAAATAAGTTCAAGAACATAAATATATATGAGTAAACAAGCTGACGAACACCTTCAAGCACACCTTAAAATATCCTGTCGTTGTTACACGCAAACAGACACACAAAACAACAAACAAAACAGAGCGTTATGTTAACCAACCTTCAAATATCCTGTCGTTGTTACACTTACACGCAAACAGACACACACACAAACAAAATAAAAAACAAAAGAGAGTGTCACTTTTACCAACCTTCAAATATCCTGTCGTTGTTACACTTACACGCAAACAGACACACACACAAACAAAATAAAAAACAAAACAGAGCATTGTTATATGTCAACCAACCTTCAAAGATCCTGTCGTTGGCACAGAGGGAGTCCAGAGCGGTCTCTGCCCCCTTCAGGTTCCTCATGGCTTCCTGGATCCGGTTCTTGTCGCCGGGACACCGCTCCTTGAGGCCCTCGATACACTGCATGGCCTTCATGTAGGAACTGGGGAGTAAAAAAGGTCAAGGTCAAGGTATTCCCATAACCGTATTTGATCGTAGGGGAGAAAGATGTTAGATATATCAACTTTTCTTGGGCTAGCTTTATGAGGGCGGTGCCCATCTCCTCTCCCTCGCTGCGTTCGCCTTCCCCGATCCTAAATAGGGTCAGGTACCCATTTCCAGCTGGGTGGACTGGAGAGCGCTCTGAAAAATCGGGTACTTGTATTCTCCCAGGGTGGGGGACAAACCCATGACCTCCAGCGTGAGAGACAAGCGCTCCAATCGCTGTGCCACCCCGGCTTTCTACTGGCGAGTAAACACACACATTTTGTTACAAAAACGTTGCGAAATACACCATCAACTTATAAATCGAAAGCAAACGAATGGCGACAACCGATGTCGACCCTTTTCAACTATGTAACTGTCATATATCTGTTCAAACGAGCACTAGACTGACTCATTTGTGTTCCAATGTCATGCAAGTCTTGTTTTGTTTTGGCTGTTCTGATTTTTAGAGGATTTTTACGCGGGAACTTTGGTTTTGTCAATTTAATTTTTTAATTTTTTTTTTGGGGGGGGGAGGGGGAGGCTGTGATCTAGGTTCCACTGTACAAACACTACCTAATGTAAAATCCATCTGTTGGTTGATTATTGTAGGGGAATGGATGGCCTTTCGTTTGCTCTCTAACTTGTTTTACAATAAACGGATAATCACAAAGATGTGCTCATTAACGTATCTGCCTAGTTGTTTTGTTTACGACGAGTGCCCGCTTCATCACACAGCGGTGCTCGGTGACAGCGGTCATTTCAAGATCACAGCTGACACACGTCAACTGTGACGCAACGCCTTGACATTGCCACGTCACTGTCAAGATGACGCAGGAGATAAAAACAAAGCTCTGTTCACAGTCAACCTGCTGGCAACTCAGTTCTCCAGCCCGCGTTGATTGGCTACCCGGCTCTTAGAAAGAGACAACAATAAGCATGTTGCTTGACGCCCTCACGACAGGTAATATAGGGGCATAAATATATAGTAGAGACTCCTTGGCAATGATATACATCGCTGTTACTGGCCGCTGGCTACAATCGTCACAGGTGTCCACTGCATACAGTACGACTTGGGTGCAGAGTGGTCAGACATAGTCTGTATACTGTTGCTGACCGCTCCATTCATCATCGTCACCTCGAGTGGACACAAAGGACCGGACAGTACAGTCCGCCTCGCATCGTCTTAACATGAAGTGGACACAAGGGACTGAATATCATAGTCACCTCACCCCATCTCCTACTGTCGTAACATGAAGTGGACACAAGGGACTGACTATCATAGTCACCTCACCCCATCTCCTACTGTCGTAACATGAAGTGGACACAAGGGACTGACTATCATAGTCACCTCACCCCATCTCCTACTGTCGTAACATGAAGTGGACACAAGGGACTGACTATCATAGTCACCTCACCCCATCTCCTACTGTCGTAACATGAAGTGGACACAAGGGACTGACTATCATAGTCACCTCACCCCATCTCCTACTGTCGTAACATGAAGTGGGCTCGTGGGACTGACTATCATAGTCACCTCACCCCATCTCCTACTGTCGTAACATGAAGTGGACACAAGGGACTGACTATCATAGTCACCTCACCCCATCTCCTACTGTCGTAACATGAAGTGGACACAAGGGACTGACTATCATAGTCACCTCACCCCATCTCCTACTGTCGTAACATGAAGTGGACACAAGGGACTGACTATCATAGTCACCTCACCCCATCTCCTACTGTCGTAACATGAAGTGGACACAAGGGACTGACTATCATAGTCACCTCACCCCATCTCCTACTGTCGTAACATGAAGTGGACACAAGGGACTGACTATCATAGTCACCTCACCCCATCTCCTACTGTCGTAACATGAAGTGGACACAAGGGACTGACTATCATAGTCACCTCACCCCATCTCCTACTGTCGTAACATGAAGTGGACACAAGGGACTGACTATCATAGTCACCTCACCCCATCTCCTACTGTCGTAACATGAAGTGGACACAAGGGACTGACTATCATAGTCACCTCACCCCATCTCCTACTGTCGTAACATGAAGTGGACACAAGGGACTGACTATCATAGTCACCTCACCCCATCTCCTACTGTCGTAACATGAAGTGGACACAAGGGACTGACTATCATAGTCACCTCACCCCATCTCCTACTGTCGTAACATGAAGTGGACACAAGGGACTGACTATCATAGTCACCTCACCCCATCTCCTACTGTCGTAACATGAAGTGGACACAAGGGACTGACTATCATAGTCACCTCACCCCATCTCCTACTGTCGTAACATGAAGTGGACACAAGGGACTGACTATCATAGTCACCTCACCCCATCTCCTACTGTCGTAACATGAAGTGGACACAAGGGACTGACTATCATAGTCACCTCACCCCATCTCCTACTGTCGTAACATGAAGTGGACACAAGGGACTGACTATCATAGTCACCTCACCCCATCTCCTACTGTCGTAACATGAAGTGGACACAAGGGACTGACTATCATAGTCACCTCACCCCATCTCCTACTGTCGTAACATGAAGTGGACACAAGGGACTGACTATCATAGTCACCTCACCCCATCTCCTACTGTCGTAACATGAAGTGGACACAAGGGACTGACTATCATAGTCACCTCACCCCATCTCCTACTGTCGTAACATGAAGTGGACACAAGGGACTGACTATCATAGTCACCTCACCCCATCTCCTACTGTCGTAACATGAAGTGGACACAAGGGACTGACTATCATAGTCACCTCACCCCATCTCCTACTGTCGTAACATGAAGTGGACACAAGGGACTGACTATCATAGTCACCTCACCCCATCTCCTACTGTCGTAACATGAAGTGGACACAAGGGACTGACTATCATAGTCACCTCACCCCATCTCCTACTGTCGTAACATGAAGTGGACACAAGGGACTGACTATCATAGTCACCTCACCCCATCTCCTACTGTCGTAACATGAAGTGGACACAAGGGACTGACTATCATAGTCACCTCACCCCATCTCCTACTGTCGTAACATGAAGTGGACACAAGGGACTGACTATCATAGTCACCTCACCCCATCTCCTACTGTCGTAACATGAAGTGGACACAAGGGACTGACTATCATAGTCACCTCACCCCATCTCCTACTGTCGTAACATGAAGTGGACACAAGGGACTGACTATCATAGTCACCTCACCCCATCTCCTACTGTCGTAACATGAAGTGGACACAAGGGACTGACTATCATAGTCACCTCACCCCATCTCCTACTGTCGTAACATGAAGTGGACACAAGGGACTGACTATCATAGTCACCTCACCCCATCTCCTACTGTCGTAACATGAAGTGGACACAAGGGACTGACTATCATAGTCACCTCACCCCATCTCCTACTGTCGTAACATGAAGTGGGCTCGTGGGACTGACTATCATAGTCACCTCACCCCATCTCCTACTGTCGTAACATGAAGTGGACACAAGGGACTGACTATCATAGTCACCTCACCCCATCTCCTACTGTCGTAACATGAAGTGGACACAAGGGACTGACTATCATAGTCACCTCACCCCATCTCCTACTGTCGTAACATGAAGTGGACACAAGGGACTGACTATCATAGTCACCTCACCCCATCTCCTACTGTCGTAACATGAAGTGGACACAAGGGACTGACTATCATAGTCACCTCACCCCATCTCCTACTGTCGTAACATGAAGTGGACACAAGGGACTGACTATCATAGTCACCTCACCCCATCTCCTACTGTCGTAACATGAAGTGGACACAAGGGACTGACTATCATAGTCACCTCACCCCATCTCCTACTGTCGTAACATGAAGTGGGCTCGTGGGACTGACTATCATAGTCACCTCACCCCATCTCCTACTGTCGTAACATGAAGTGGACACAAGGGACTGACTATCATAGTCACCTCACCCCATCTCCTACTGTCGTAACATGAAGTGGACACAAGGGACTGACTATCATAGTCACCTCACCCCATCTCCTACTGTCGTAACATGAAGTGGACACAAGGGACTGACTATCATAGTCACCTCACCCCATCTCCTACTGTCGTAACATGAAGTGGACACAAGGGACTGACTATCATAGTCACCTCACCCCATCTCCTACTGTCGTAACATGAAGTGGACACAAGGGACTGACTATCATAGTCACCTCACCCCATCTCCTACTGTCGTAACATGAAGTGGACACAAGGGACTGACTATCATAGTCACCTCACCCCATCTCCTACTGTCGTAACATGAAGTGGACACAAGGGACTGACTATCATAGTCACCTCACCCCATCTCCTACTGTCGTAACATGAAGTGGACACAAGGGACTGACTATCATAGTCACCTCACCCCATCTCCTACTGTCGTAACATGAAGTGGACACAAGGGACTGACTATCATAGTCACCTCACCCCATCTCCTACTGTCGTAACATGAAGTGGACACAAGGGACTGACTATCATAGTCACCTCACCCCATCTCCTACTGTCGTAACATGAAGTGGACACAAGGGACTGACTATCATAGTCACCTCACCCCATCTCCTACTGTCGTAACATGAAGTGGACACAAGGGACTGACTATCATAGTCACCTCACCCCATCTCCTACTGTCGTAACATGAAGTGGACACAAGGGACTGACTATCATAGTCACCTCACCCCATCTCCTACTGTCGTAACATGAAGTGGACACAAGGGACTGACTATCATAGTCACCTCACCCCATCTCCTACTGTCGTAACATGAAGTGGACACAAGGGACTGACTATCATAGTCACCTCACCCCATCTCCTACTGTCGTAACATGAAGTGGACACAAGGGACTGACTATCATAGTCACCTCACCCCATCTCCTACTGTCGTAACATGAAGTGGACACAAGGGACTGACTATCATAGTCACCTCACCCCATCTCCTACTGTCGTAACATGAAGTGGACACAAGGGACTGACTATCATAGTCACCTCACCCCATCTCCTACTGTCGTAACATGAAGTGGACACAAGGGACTGACTATCATAGTCACCTCACCCCATCTCCTACTGTCGTAACATGAAGTGGACACAAGGGACTGACTATCATAGTCACCTCACCCCATCTCCTACTGTCGTAACATGAAGTGGACACAAGGGACTGACTATCATAGTCACCTCACCCCATCTCCTACTGTCGTAACATGAAGTGGACACAAGGGACTGACTATCATAGTCACCTCACCCCATCTCCTACTGTCGTAACATGAAGTGGACACAAGGGACTGAATATCATAGTCACCTCACCCCATCTCCTACTGTCGTAACATGAAGTGGACACAAGGGACTGACTATCATAGTCACCTCACCCCATCTCCTACTGTCGTAACATGAAGTGGACACAAGGGACTGACTATCATAGTCACCTCACCCCATCTCCTACTGTCGTAACATGAAGTGGACACAAGGGACTGACTATCATAGTCACCTCACCCCATCTCCTACTGTCGTAACATGAAGTGGACACAAGGGACTGACTATCATAGTCACCTCACCCCATCTCCTACTGTCGTAACATGAAGTGGACACAAGGGACTGACTATCATAGTCACCTCACCACATCTCCTACTGTCGTAACATGAAGTGGACACAAGGGACTGACTATCATAGTCACCTCACCCCATCTCCTACTGTCGTAACATGAAGTGGACACAAGGGACTGACTATCATAGTCACCTCACCCCATCTCCTACTGTCGTAACATGAAGTGGACACAAGGGACTGACTATCATAGTCACCTCACCCCATCTCCTACTGTCGTAACATGAAGTGGACACAAGGGACTGAATATCGCCGTCATAATCTTGGTCATCACCTGCAGTAGACACGAGGGACAGAATATCGCGCTGTCCAATCTCCTTCTGACTCTGTTTGAAGGCCGAACTTTCACACCGACACTGTGATTGACCTAGACGAAACTTGTTTAAAGCATGGCTATCGCCAAGTAAACAGAAAAACAAACCCACTTGCATCGGTCGCAGATATCCATATAGGTTGTCGCCTGACCATCTTGCCAAACAGCGAACGCACACTCAGCTAATAAGTCTTACATTGTTTCGATTTGTCTCATGCTTATTCTGTCTGTCTGTCCACAATAAAGACAATTGGGTCGATGTACTCGCATTTTGCCAAAAATGAAACATTCAATTACATATCTAAAACAATCTTTTTTTTATCTTGGATTTTGGCACGTTGGTCGCTTTTCTGTGTTTGTAATGTCAATGTGGAGAATCTTTTCGAGCTCGTGGCCCCGGATATAGTCTTGAGTCTAGCGTTTGAAAATGCCTGAACCCGAAGGCGGGTGCAACTTACACCTCTTGGTATTCGACCCTGGCGTTAGCAATTTTCTCCCCCCTTTCCTAACCTAGGTGGTGGGTTCAAGTGCTAGTCTTTCGCTGTGCACGTTAAAGATCCGACGATTGACAAAAGGGTCTTTCCTGGCAAAATTGTATAGGCATAGATAAAATTGTCCACCAAAATACACGTGTGACTTGGAATAATAGGCCGTGAAAAGTAGGATATGCGCCGAAATGGCTGCTATCTGCTGGCCGATGTGAATGCGTGATGTATTGTGTAAAAAAATTCCATCTCACACGGCATAAATAAATCCCTGCGCCTTGAATATCTGCTCGATATAAATTGCATACAAATTGCTTTAAACAAAATATATAAAAAAAAAAATCCCTGCGCTTAGAACTGTACCCACGGAATACGCGCGATATAAGCCTCATATTGATGGATTGATTGATTAATTCTGCGCCTAAGCTCTTTTTGTAACCAGAACAATGAATACTATTCTTAAATTCGGGAGTTTAAACATGGCCGACTCAGTCCTGTCTTGCCAGCTTTTGCTCAGATCCCACCTCGCAGCAAGTAGAAGCGCGGCGTAGTTACTTAGTTGTGATTGGATTGGGAAACACGATTGTCTCTCACCCTCAGGCCAGCGCTCCCCCAGTCGCGATAAGTCGGAGATACGTTAAAACGCCAAATGTCATTAGGGGTTACAGAACAGGTAAATTGATGCTGTAGCTAGGAGGTACTGTGGATTGGCAGAACGGCTTTTATGATGATGTCTTCCATTTTGGATTGAATGAAGCTTTTTCGTGGGATGTGTGTGTGCAGGGGTTAGGTGGGCGTGTGAGTGAGTCTTTGTGTGTGTGTGTAGCAGAGAGAGAGAGAGAGAGAGAGAGAGAGAGAGAGAGAGAGAGAGAGAGAGAGAGAGAGAGAGAGAGAGAGAGAGACAGACAGACAGACAGACAGACAAACAGAGACAGAGACAGACAGACAGACAGACAGACAAACAGTTTCGGGAGCACCCAGTCCAGAAACCCAACACAGCTGTGCCCACAGACAGACAGGTGAGCGAGTGACCACAACTGGTAGGTCCAAGAAAAAAGGTGAGCGAAACGACTGTTACATGGCCGTTATGTCCAGTGGAGGTCAGTTTCATGGTCACACAGCAGCTGACCAGTGCCCGCAATCCATAATGACCTCTGTGACACCGCTGGCAGCTGCATGACTTCTGCATAGGTTCATCGCTTTCACTGTAGCGGGTAGCACGTGTATGAGTTGACGTGTAGAGGTTATATTTTATCGTCGGTATTTTGATTCTTTTGTCGTTTTTCAAACGATGACAACGTTCGTCGTTTGGGACTTGTCATGATGGACGATGAACGAGAGAGAGAGAGAGAGAGAGAGAGAGAGAGAGAGAGAGAGAGAGAGAGAGAGAGAGAGAGAGAGAGAGAGAGAGAAAGAGAGAGAGACGGAGAGAGAGAGAAAGAGAGAGCAAGAGAGAGAGCGAGAGAGAGAGACGGAGAGAGAGACGGAGAGAGCCGGAGAGAGAGAGAGAGAGAGAGAGAGAGAGAGAGAGAGAGAGAGGAGAGAGAGTGTTTTTTAAGGATGCCACATAAAACCACAAAAAAAACATAAAACAGGCTTACAACTGCCGCAAAACACTGTACATTAAGGCAACATAAAACCCAAGGATGCAAAACATCACGCTGTGAGGCACAGAGAGACAAGGTGTTTACTTTTTACAGCGCGGAGTGAGGGTCGCTCAACAGGTGTGCTCAGGTGTGTAACACCGACCGTGAACTACAGGCAAGTCAGCGTCCACATCTACACTGCTGTACAGCACCTGACTGTTGCTAAACAGGTGTGGTCAGGTGTACCGCTGTGTTGCACCGGTCGTGAACTACACGTAAGCCAGTGTCAACATCTACACTTAGGAACCTTGACTACAAGTAAATGGCCAATGCATCACACCTATAATGTACCTACATCTTAACATGTTAAGTCAGGTGTAAAGGTGTCTGTAAAAAGGTCCATGACCCGCAAGCCATGTCCACACAGTCCACCTACAGTACCTGTACCTACCTGTTTTAACACCTCGCCCTCACCTGTCTCGCTTCCTTCACAAACACCTGGTGCGGAACTTGGGAGGGGGGGGGGGCGATCATGGGTGATGAGGGTGCAAGTTTGGAGATGGGACGTGGGAGTGGGGGAGGGGGAAGAGAAACAAATAAGGAGGATACCGGGAGGGGGGGGGGGGGGGGGGCAGATAGAAGATGTGTGAGTTTCGAAGAATAAGAGAAGACGGATAGGAGGGGGCTTGTGGGGTGGGGGGAGGGGGTGGTAATGGAGGGAGGGAAGGAGGGATGGATGGATGGATGGAGGGTTAAGGCTTATTCATGCATAATTATACTGTAAGAAATATAAGACAGCGTTGGTGAGGTATGT
>NC_090248.1:57826489-57839378 GCF_037325665.1 Littorina saxatilis | reverse complement strand
CTCTCTCTCTCTCTCTCCGTCAGATCATAAAACTTTCATCTGTCTAACACCACGACCAGAATATGATACAGGAAGGCAGCAAAAAGTAGGATTCCTACGCCAAATGGTTTCTGGGCAAAAAACAGCGACCGGCAGAGAAGAAAAAAAATCCGGCCACGACTACACATTAGAATTTTAAAACGTGGCTTTGAGAGCTCGACTTGTGCTTGAAAGACTCGTTTGGAAGGTTTGTTGTTTGGCATATAAATGATATTCATTTTAAAGAATAACGACAAAAGTATAAACATTAAAAGAAGAAAAAGGAAAGTCACTAGTTTACCAACATCGCATTAGCTCTCTTTGAATTTGTACACGTGCAATCATGTTAAATAGCCTTCATTTTACAATAAAACATGGACAAGGGCCTGAAAGCTTGTAAGTTTAAACGCTGACATCAGATAGCCGCTGACGTCACTTAACCACTGACGTCACATAACCATTGACGTCACATTGCTTCTGACATTTCCTGTGTATGGAGGAGGGTAGGACGAGGCAAAGCGGTGTGGTTTCAACGGTTCAATGCTTGTGATGAGGGAGGGGAGGGGGGGGGGGGCTACGTTGTGTTAGTGATAATAGGCAAGACGGACATCTTTTGGGCCTTAGAACTGTATCAGTTATATATATATGATTAGGGGGGGGGGGGGGCTACGATGTGTTAGCGATGATGGAAAAGGCGGACATTTTTTGGCCTTAGAACTGTAACTATTCTATGTGATGGTTTACACAAGGTTTACAGAGAAAGCACTGCACCTTTAAGCCAAGAGTTCGCCCTGGCATGGTGTCGGCAAGAGGGCGAGACACGGCTTGATATTCCCGCTGTATATGATGGAGGAGAGGAGGATGACCCAAAGTGGCCACACAACCCGAGCCGACAATGACGATACGCCGGACGAGACACCGAGACATGGCCACCTCTTACCACCACTCCGCCAAAATCAATCTTTTGCCTCACAGCGGTGGCTAGCATTAAGACTAACTTTTGGTGTGCGACGTAAATATTTTAGTTGAAATTATAAAGGAGATGAAATTGCAGTTGCAATTACCTGCATCCTGTTTTTTTCCTCAACTTTCATGCCCCCACCTCTTAAAACACCTCTGTTACATACATACATACATACATACATACATACATACATACATACATACATACATACATACATACATACATATATACAAACGAACGAACGAACAAATAAACAAACAACATTTTATTAGCCGGGCAGACTTGCTAGAAAAAACGAAAAAAAACCAATACGCCAAGCAATCAACAAATATCAAGAACAAATTATGCAATTTTCGTTACGATCCCAAAAGAAAGCTAATACAGCGCACAACAATCTTGTTAATTAAGGTTTCATATAAATATGCGAAATATAAATATATAGGAAATGAAAATATATAAAACGAAATACTGTATCAACTGTTACGCATTATAGTAACATTGGATTTTATTTCCATGGGTGACACCCTTAAGTCATTTCCTTGCGAGACGGAACGCCGTAAAGAGAGATGACGTCAAAAGCGTGACGTCAAAAAGGAAGAATGACACAGAGGAAAACACGAGGTTGGAAATGATTATGATAGATCTCTACGCCTACACCGTATGACAGATTATTAGATTTGCAAATTCATACGATGATTTCTATCGATAAAGACTTGAGATATTTGTCTTTTGTACTTCGCGTTAAAAGATGTATGGAAGAGTTGTTTTATTGAATTGTTTTGAGACACGTGCGAAGGCCTATATTCGTAGCGTAGATTTTACTTTGAGTCCATTCACCAAGATCAGTTGATTCTCGTTCCATTTTGGAGAACAATTCAAGTTTTTTTCTCGGGAGTTATATTTCATCACAAACCTGAATTATGCAGGTTTAGATGCTGTTTAGATGCTGGTAGACGCTCGTGTAGATGCAAGCTGGAGATGAATCGGACGCCAACTGAGAGAGAGATGGAACCGTGTTAAAGAACTGATATCACCGTTCACCCCATCGCCGAGATATCCAGGGCATCATCATCGTCATTCACCTCATCGTCGAAGACATCAAGGGCATCCTCAACATCGTTCGTCACATCATCAAGGACATCATCATCATCGTTGAACTCATCGTCAAGACATTAAACTTTAAAGACATCATCTTCATCACCGACGCCGTGTATAAACACTCCGAGAGCTTACAGTCGCTCATTCGGCAAGATCAAACCTCTCACACCTGATCCTTGACCTGTAGTGCCGAGTACGTCGATGCATGAAGATGAGTAACCAAAATTAAAGCCGTTTTTCACTCATTGTAGTGGTGTTCGTCCAGTTGCTTCCAGTGTTTATTCTTTCTGTCGATACTTTTGAGTCTGTCTATCGTTCAATTAAGTTAAAAGGAACCACGCATATCACTAACTATAAAAGCGAACAGCCGCCAAATAATCATACCCTAGACAACATTAACAAAATTCGAGATTCAATCTTGAAAGAGCCGGACACGTGAAAATCCTCCCATCGGATTGTGACATATTGGTTGCCTCGTCCGGGATAGGCTATTTCGTTTAGATACATGTGAAGAAATTGTCTTGTGTGGTTTGTGTGTATTCATTGATCATTCATTAGTTAAGTAATTAGTATATGGTTTATTTGTGTATTTATTTAAAGGAAAACTATAGTGTAGTATGGGTAAAAACTCACTGTAGATCACATCCTTAATGAAGGTAAACTAAATAACACAACCTTACTGAAGGTAAAAACAAAATGTAACTCTCGAGGAAAAAAACAAAACTGGGAAGTGAAAGTTAGATCACTTTCATCTATCTGTAGATCTAGTTCTAGCAGGTAGGATTAGTTGGCAACGTTCTGTTGGGGAACGGCTCAAATTCCTTTCTAAGTAGAACCAACGAAACAAAAAGGAAGTCGAAATGGAGATATTTCGCAAAAACATTTTGAACTAGTTTATTTACGTTCACGCACATGGGAAAAGTCATTTGACTATTTGTGGTGACAGATTCAATGGACAGAGTCTGAGTATCTAGCTAATAAACTATTCATAATATTGAAGATCACGGATACTTTCTTAGTGTTGAAATTAGCTACTTCAATTAGTTCTAAGAAATTTTCTAGATAGAAACCGTGGGATCTTTATATACGTTGGATTACGTATGGTGATAGACTAGAGTGATAATACTGGGAGTCGAGCCGCAGTTGTATTGACCACTCTAGGTCACAGAACGAATGTTTACGAGTTGACAGTAACATTGTTCAGTTACAGTTTGTAATAACTGATTTTTTCCATAAATGCGAAGTAGGTTCGAGATAGTCTGTGATGAGATAAATTCCATGCACAGTACCCGATATAGAAACTTCGCACGTCCTCAAATTTGGAGTGAAGGCGTGTGGTGAGACTGACGTAGAAAGCCAGACAGGTAAGATGGCTACTTCAGTGGATGCAGCCCTGGAAGCGACGAGGATTTTGATGGATAAAGGGAAGTTACTTGGTTTGGAGGGATCTGAGTTGCGTGATTTTGTTCTGGAATGTGAGCGTGAGAATGGTGAGCGTGCGGAACGTGCACGTGAACGTGCTGAACGTGCGGAAATTGCTGAACGTGAACGCGCCGACGCTGAACGTGAACGTGCCGACCGTGTTGAACGTGAAAGAGAAGAACGCGAGCAACAAACTCGACTCGAGGAGTTGAGGATTCAGGTCGAATTAGCTCGCGCAACAAACTCACGCGATCGCGGAGGCGATGAAGAAGAAGGAAATCAGAACAATAACAATCACAGAAATCATAGACCTCGCGATACCGATAACTACCAACCGAAGTTACCATTCCTCGAAGACAAAGACGATGTAGAAGCGTTCCTTCTGCAATTTGAACGTCATGCTGAAGCATCACACTGGGACCCTAACACTTGGTCTGTACGTTTGTCCGCACTGCTAAAAGGTAAAGCACGCACTGCTTACACCAAGATGAAAGTCGCTGATGCACGCGACTACGCCTTGCTCAGGAAGACTTTGCTGGAAAGATTTCAGATTACTGCGGAAACATACAGACAAAGATTCAGAAACACACGGAAAGAAAACGCTGACTCGTACAAAGAGTTCATTACTCAGATTTCCTTGTTCCTCGATCGCTGGGTTGAAATGTCCAATATCGGAGAAAGTTTCGATGATTTCAAAGACCTCATACTGACGGAACAAGTGTATGAAAGCATGCCTACTGAACTCGTCACGTACGTGAAGGATAGAAAACCAAACAGCATTGATGACGTGATCGACACCGTAACTCTCTACGAAGAAAACCGACCCAAAGAAAACCGTAGACATGGGAAGAAACCTGAAGAGAGAGGACACAAGGCAGCACACGGGACGAATTCCACAAACAAGGACAAGGACGAAGGAAATAAAAGCAGAACCAGCGTCAAATGTTTCAGATGTGGAAAATTGGGCCATTTCAAGAAGGATTGTCGCCAGCATCCGAAAGATGAATCAGCCAGTGCCGCATTTCAAGACGAGAATGACGTCGAGGGGAATGCGACACATGATCAACTGTGCGACAAATGTGTTCACAAGAAATTCACCAAACTGTCCCAAATCGTAGTTGAAGGCCAGGTAGTCACTGCTTTCCGCGACACCGGAAGCACCTCTACGATTGTTGATTCCAAACTAGTACCAGCTAGCAAGATTACTACGCGCACAAAAGAAACGTCTTTGGCGAAGAAATCAGTGAAAGAGAAACTATCGGTCGCACACGTTTACATGGACACGCCGTACTTCGTGGGAGAAACCGAAGTTAGCGTCATGGAGAATCCTGTCCATCCTGTGTTGATTGGAAACTCGATGGGTGTAGGATCGGAGAAAATCGAGACACCTGTATATCCAGTCCGTGAGACCGTAATCCCTGAAACCACTGCAACAGCCGTTACCCGAGGACAAGAAAAACGTGAAGAGGAGGGGAATGCGTCAATTCCCAGTTTTCCTATGGAAGGAAAGATCTTCACCGTTGCTGATCTAAAGAGAGAACAGCAAGACGACAAAAGCCTTGAGAAATTACATGTGTTGGCACGAACGAATGTAACTCGAGGGCGAGTTCAGTTCATCTATGACAAGGACGTGTTATATCGCCAATACAGTGACAAGCAAGGAAAGGACCACCGACAAGTAGTAGTACCTCACAAGATGCGGGCAAAGGTATTGTCCACCGGACACGACACGGCGATGTCGGGCCATCTCGGACAGAAGAAATCAAGAGAACGGATTTGGCAAGATTTTTTTTGGCCGGGGATCGTGGGTGACATCAAACGCTACTGCAGTTCTTGTGACGTATGCCAACGTACTATGCCAAAAGGACGGACGAGGAAGGTACCTCTGGGAAAGATGCCTCTGATTGAAACTCCGTTCAAGCGTGTAGCCGTTGACATAGTAGGACCAATCAAACCCATGTCTGAGACAAAGAAGCAGTATATCCTAGTGATGGTGGATTTCGCGACCAGATATCCTGAAGCTGTTGCTCTCAAAGACATAAAGGCAGAAACCGTGGCTGACGCGCTATGGACATTCTGGACAAGATTGGGACTTCCAGAAGAAGTATTGACCGACAACGGAGCGCAGTTCACCAGCGAGTTGATGACTCAAGTCAACCAACTGCTCGCAATCAAGGGATTGACAACTTCACCTTGGCATCCTCAATGCAATGGTGTTGTAGAACGTTTCAATGGAACTTTGAAAGCGATGCTCAAGAAGATGACTTTTGAACAACCGACCAAGTGGGACCAGTACTTGCCAGCACTACTGTTCGCATACCGAGAAGTTCCCCAAGATTCACTTGGATTTTCTCCTTTCGAACTTCTGTATGGGCGGACAGTGCGTGGACCAATGCAAGTATTGCGTCAACTGTGGACGGAAGAAGAAAGCAACGACGAGATACGCACGACGGCTGAACATGTTATTGATCTGCGAAATCGCATTGAAGAAACGTGCAAGATCGCCCGCGACCATCTCGCCAAGTCAGCAATACGACAAGCTCACTTCTACGACAAGAAGACGAAGAAGAGAGAACTCATTGTCGGCACCAGAGTTTTGCTTCTACTGCCAACGAAACACAACAAGCTAGAACTTGCATGGAAGGGACCATACGTGATCGAGGAGCAGATCAACTCATTTGATTACAAGATCAAAGTGGGTCGCCAAACTCGTGTCTATCACATCAACCTTTTGCGAGAGTACCATGAACGAGAAATGATCGCTGAACCAGAGAAACTTCCAGAAGAAGTGGTGGAACAGAGCGCGATAGTCGTCGAAGATCTGGAAGAACAAGATGACGAAATATTCGCCAACATGGGACCTGATCCCAGCATACTCATTCCGTCTACAAAACGTACCGAGAATGAGAAAGATGTACATGTAGCTGACACATTGACGGCAAGACAACAACGTGAAGTCAGAGACGCATGTACAGAATTCAGCGCATCGTTGACTGATGTACCAAAAGCTACGACTCTAGAAATCTGCAACATCAAGATGACTGATGATCGACCTGTGTACGTGAAACCACGACCCATACCTCATGCGTTAGTGGACGTGGTGGAACGTGAAGTGAAGGAGATGTTGGATTTGAAGGTTATCGAACCAGCCACTTCACCCTACAACGCTCCGATAGTGATCGTGAAGAAAGCACAGGGTAAAGCAGTGCGTTTCTGCAATGATTTCAGAGAAGCAAATAAAGTCATCGAGAACGACGCTGAACCAATCACAGATGTGGAACATCTATTCTCTGAACTCGCCGATGCACGATACTTCAGCAAGTTGGACTTGACCAAAGGATATTGGGCGATTCCCATCAAAGAGGAAGACCGAGACAAGACAGCGTTTACGACCTCATTAGGGCAAATGAGGTGGATCAACATGCCATTTGGATTGAAGACCGCGGGAAGCGTTTTCAACCGAATGATGCGGAAGCTTCTGGGTCCTCTCAATCGCAAAGACGTCTACCATTTCATGGATGACATCCTGATCGCGACTGCAACATGGGAACAACACATTGAAGCGATCAAGGCCGTCCTGAAAGCCCTGGAAGACGCCAACCTTGCAGCGAAACCCTCCAAGTGCTACTTCGGTTATGAACAACTGCAGTATCTGGGACATGAGATCGGAAGAGGGAAGAGATGGCCTGTCGACGACAAGGTCGACAAGATACAAAAGGCTCAACCTCCTACCACCAAGAAGGAACTGAGAGCTTTTTTAGGTCTGACCGGGTTTTATAGGATTTACGTCCCGGCGTATTCCTCGATCGCAGCACCACTGACAGACAAGACCAAAAAGCAAGAACCGGAAAAGGTCAAGTGGACTCCTGCCTGTCAGGTGGCGTTCGACACACTGAAAGCCAAGCTAGCTGAACAACCGATCATCCAGATGCCAGACCATACACTCCCATACATCCTCAGAACTGATGCTTCAGACAAAGGAATGGGAGCTGTTCTACTTCAAGACAAGGGAGAAGGTCTGCAGCCGATCGCGTATGCCAGCAAGAAGCTGTCAGAGACAGAACAGAAATATGCCACCGTAGAGAAAGAATGCTTAGCGACCGTCTGGGGAATCCAGAAATTTGAGCGTTATCTCTACGGAAGACATTTCATACTGGAGACGGACCATCAACCTCTTCAGTATCTACAGCGGATGAAACCAACCAATGCCAGACTGATGCGCTGGGCACTGCAACTTCAACCGTACGTCTTCACCGTGAAGATCATTCCCGGCAAAGACAACATTGGAGCAGACTACCTCAGCCGTGCTACCATGAACTGAGGGAGACCATGGCAATGGTCGTCACAACTCAGAGATACTACCTGATTGTGAAGGGAATTCTGATCATAGATCCACGGAAACAATTAGTAGAATGTTATACACATATAGTATTAATGTAACTATTATGCATGTTCATAGATTGTATAAAATCTTCCCTTCCAAGGGCGTGTGTTACGCATTATAGTAACATTGGATTTTATTTCCATGGGTGACACCCTTAAGTCATTTCCTTGCGAGACGGAACGCCGTAAAGAGAAATGACGTCAAAAGCGTGACGTCAAAAAGGAAGAATGACACAGAGGAAAACACGAGGTTGGAGATGGTTATGATAGATCTCTACGCCTACACCGTATGAAAGATTATTAGATTTGCAAATTCATACGATGATTTCTATCAATAAAGACTTGAGATATTTGTCTTTTGTACTTCGCGTTAAAAGATGTATGGAAGAGTTGTTTTATTGAATTGTTTTGAGACACGTGCGAAGGCCTATATTCGTAGCGTAGATTTTACTTTGAGTCCATTCACCAAGATCAGTTGATTCTCGTTCCATTTTGGAGAACAATTCAAGTTTTTTTCTCGGGAGTTATATTTCATCACAAACCTGAATTATGCAGGTTTAGATGCTGTTTAGATGCTGGTAGACGCTCGTGTAGATGCAAGCTGGAGATGAATCGGACGCCAACTGAGAGAGAGATGGAACCGTGTTAAAGAACTGATATCACCGTTCACCCCATCGCCGAGATATCCAGGGCATCATCATCGTCATTCACCTCATCGTCGAAGACATCAAGGGCATCCTCAACATCGTTCGTCACATCATCAAGGACATCATCATCATCGTTGAACTCATCGTCAAGACATTAAACTTTAAAGACATCATCTTCATCACCGACGCCGTGTATAAACACTCCGAGAGCTTACAGTCGCTCATTCGGCAAGATCAAACCTCTCACACCTGATCCTTGACCTGTAGTGCCGAGTACGTCGATGCATGAAGATGAGTAACCAAAATTAAAGCCGTTTTTCACTCATTGTAGTGGTGTTCGTCCAGTTGCTTCCAGTGTTTATTCTTTCTGTCGATACTTTTGAGTCTGTCTATCGTTCAATTAAGTTAAAAGGAACCACGCATATCACTAACTATAAAAGCGAACAGCCGCCAAATAATCATACCCTAGACAACATTAACAAAATTCGAGATTCAATCTTGAAAGAGCCGGACACGTGAAAATCCTCCCATCGGATTGTGACATCAACGAAACAAAAGCAAAATTCAGTTGGATTCCACCATTTCCACAGATCACAGTTCCGTTCAGTTACTCTTTTGCAGAAGATGGCATCTATATAGAATGATTTCTATTCTATTATACATAGCTTTGTAATAAAATGGAAACAAATTAAAACAAAGCAAACCTATTTTCAGTTGGAATATAACGTGTGTGTTTGTATCAAAATGTCCAGTGGCCAAGCTTGCATGTATCTGTAGCTTACCCTTTTTAACTTTACACGTGATGAATTGTGTATGATGACCTCTCGGTTTGCACGTACACACGCAACACGGGAGCCGGGGCCGGTGTAACACGACATTTTCACTCCACGAAAAATGTACTCCGGAGTAAACATTTCCTACGAAATGCTTACTCCGAGTACACCTTTTGTACGAAAAAAGAACTCCCCAAGCCACGACAAAATTACTCCCTCCATGTAATTTTTACTCCCCATTTTTTTTTACTTCCAGTAAAAAATCGTGTACGCGAAAATGGGATGCGGGCGAAGGAATAATGCCAACATGTGATCCCGCGCAAACGAATGTCGCGCTACCCTCCCTCCACCCCTTCCACCACCAAGACTAACAAGGGGACAAGGGAGTAAAAATGTCGTACACCTGGCATGGGAAGTTAAATTTCTCGTGTAAGGGTGGAGTAATTTATTCGTTATTTATTCGTCAGGGGAGTAACATTTTTGTACGAACTGTTTACTCGGAACTCACCTGTCGTGGGGAGTAATTTTCTCGTGTTATGGGGGGAGTACTTTTTTCGTAAAGGGAGTAACATTTTCGTACGAAACTTTTACTCCGGAGTAAACATCTCGTGGGAGTAATTTTCTCGTGTTACACCGGCTTGAGAGAGACAGAGGCAGCTAGATGTCGGGGACATTAAAGTATTATGTGACAAAGGATGAGCAACGCGATCCCGGGCTTTTAGCTTCTGCTTCATAATCCTTATCTGTTCGTCGCCATAACTACCGTCTGTTTACACCGACAACATCGGTAGGGGGGAGTGGTGGGAGGGGAGGGGGCGGGAGAGTGATGATGATGATGATGATGATGATGATGATGATGATGATGATGATGATGATCATCATCATCATCATCATCATCATCATCATCATCATCATCATCATCTTCATCATTATCTCTCACAGAGAGACAGACAAGACAGACAGAGAAAGACAGAGACGGGAATACAGTGTGTGACTAGAGAGAGAGAGAGAGAGAGAGAGAGAGAGAGAGAGAGAGAGAGAGAGAGAGAGGGAGAGAGAGAGAGAGAGAGAGAGAGAGAGAGAGAGAGAGAGAGAGAAAGAGAGAGAGAGAGAGAAAGAGAGGGGGCAGAGAGAGAGAGAGAGAGAGAGAGAGAGAGAGAGAGAGAGAGAGAGAGAATTGAGCTTTGAGGCCACTGGCAAAGTCTCAAATAAGTTGACTACGTACAAAAGATAGATGGACAAATAGGCAGACAGACAGACAGACAGACAAACGGACACACAGATAGATAGATAAATAAATAGATAGATAAATAGATATAAAGATATCGGAAAAAAAGAGTCACAAAACAGAGAGCAAGAGGAAAAGAGAGGAATAGAAAATCCAAGAGATATTATACCATAGCGAATCATGCAGGTAAAGCACCTTCAGGCCACGCTGCCAGAGCGACACTGAGATAACAGGTAGGACAGCGCAGTAATCCCATGTCAGCGCCACAAAGCCTGTCAGGTGTGTCCATGCCACGGGCAGGTAATCAGACACAACCATCATATCTCACCCCCACCACCTCCAATAACAGTCGCCATGTCGCCCTCCATAAGTGCGGATCCAGAGGGGGCCCACCCAAACCTTTTTGCACAAACTTGAAATTTTTTTTTCAAGGAAGCAAAATCCTGCTATCTAGAGCCACCTGAGCTCATAAACTGTCATTTAATCATCTCTCTCTCTCTCTCTCTCTCTCTCTCTCTCTCTCTCTCTCTCTTTTTCTCTCTCTCTCTCTCTCTCTCTCTCTCTCTCTCTCTCTCTCTCTCTCTCTCTCTCTATCTCTCTCTCTCTTTTTCTCTGAAGGGGGGGGCCCGGGCCCCCTTAGCCCCCCCCCCCTCTAAATCCGCCACTGCTCCATGTTCATGTTTCAGCCGCGGGACGGGCACAATAATCCATGGTAGTATTCTCCACACCTCCCGAAACATCGATTACAGGGGTAAGGAGCGGGTAGGCGACATACTAACAGATTACTCACGCCAGGGACTAACACCAAAATACATACTTATACCCATGATGGATATAGAGAGTAGATCGCCTCTGCCACACAGCAGCAGATATCTTCTGACTAACAGATCACTCATTATGCCAAAGGCTGACACCAAATTACATACTTGTACCAATGATGTATCATGAAGAGTGTTTGGGGCTCTACGGCACGGGCAAAGCACCAGCGTATAAAGGTTTATTTGTGCTAACAACAATTTGTTTGTTTGTTTGCTTAACGCCCAGCAGACCACAAAGGGCCATATCAGGGCGGTGCTGCTTTGACATATAACGTGCGCCACACACAAAACAGAAGTCGCAGCACAGGCTTCATGTCTCTAACCCAGTCACATTAGTCTGACACCGGACCAACCAGTCCTAGCACAAACCCCATAATGCCAGACGCCAGGCGGAGCAGCCACTAGATTGCCAATTTTAAAGTCTTAGGTATGACCCGCCGGGGTTCTAACCCACGACCTCCCGATCACGGGGCGGACGCCTTACCACTAGGCCAACCGTGCCGGTTGTGCTAAAAATGAGAATCTACAAAGACCATAGTTATATATAATCATAAAGAAAACTCTCGAATTACCAATATTGTTATTCATCATCGTGTGTCAGTTACAGTTAGTTTATGACTCATCTCTTTAGAGACAATGCCCACTGCCGCCAAATTAAAAGTCTTCCTCTAGTTGAAATATATTGATCTTTTTCAGCGGTGTCCATTGCCTTCTTATTTAATTAAAGTTGCTTAGCAGAAAAGATTACTGTGATATTATGGTTTCCACTTTTGGCAAATCTTTCTGGCCAGACAGTATGCATTACACGCAGGCTGTCGTGACAGAACAAGGTTGGCCTTAACGGGTGACTGCATGCATAGGAAATATGAGGGCAGGGAGATTATTATTTTTTTCACACATGCAGGAGGGACGGGAGGGACAGGGAAGGGGGGGGGGGGTGGGGGTCCAACGACGCGCGACACGCACAGACCCAGCAGCGCGAGTAGTAATTATGAGTGGACATAGCCTTCTTTGTTAACGTGGTGGCTTGTCAGTAGCTGGATGGATACCGCATCGTGACAAACTCCCGTTACATGCTTGATGGTAGGGTGGGGTGGGGGGAGGAAGTAATGTGATGATCCTTGAAGCTAAAACAATATGAAAAGCCAGCTATAACGTTGCCGACAACATCAGACGACCTTCCTTGTTGCCGCTGTCCATAAGGCCCCCCCCCCAAAAAAAAATAGTCTGTTTACGGTAACCCGACCGACCCTATTTTTTTCGCGCGACCCTAGACTTTTTTTTGGCATTTGGAAAAAAAAAAAAAAAAAAAAAAAAATCCCGACCTACCGACCCTATTTTGTTGGCCTATGTTACCGTAAACAGACCTATTTTTTTTTGGCCTAACAATCCAACCAACATACGAACGACTCTTGCCACGACATCTGAGACGCTTGATAATAGACCGGCGTAACTGTCATTACAAATTTTTTTTTATTATTCTCTTTATTTATATAGCGCCTTATCCGAAGTTCAAAGCGCTTTATGCCGTGTGAGAT
>NC_090248.1:57788989-57821489 GCF_037325665.1 Littorina saxatilis | reverse complement strand
ACGTGGTTAATTTTCAAGCACCATCTTCAAATTATTGAAGCAATGATCAACATTGTGTCGGCATGTGTGTAGTTAAAGCGTGTATCCAAAGAAAACGGGTGGTGGAGGGTTTTGAAGGGGTACAAGCAGTTGACTGGTTTGTGTCGTGTTTGGCATGCAGACGGCAGGTCAGGTGTCAAGATCAGGTCAGGGGTCGCGCGAAGGATTGTGGTCCAGTTCTCACCTCGCCGATTCGCCGGGGAAGACGATTTCATGTTGTTCGGTTTCTAAGCTCCAGAAAAGTAAATAAAGAAGATACCAAAGGGAGATTTCCTACAATTTGATCTGCACATGCAGCGTGTTTCCAATGTCCACGCGAGGAAGAGCTGTCGAAAGCGCGGCAGTCAGTGTCGATCTTGCAGCCGTATCCCGGTAAGTTCAGAGACAGATCTAGTGTCTCCCACTCTCATAACGTGTCACCTACTGTTAATCCGTTTTGTTTTAATTTCTTTTTATTTCTGCAGACACGGATGTCAAACAC
The DNA here is from genome assembly GCF_037325665.1 of Littorina saxatilis. Classification (NCBI taxonomy): domain Eukaryota; kingdom Metazoa; phylum Mollusca; class Gastropoda; order Littorinimorpha; family Littorinidae; genus Littorina; species Littorina saxatilis. Next base: position 57,820,969 of record NC_090248.1, on the reverse strand, counting down.
AGTGCTAGGCAGTCACCTCTAGTGAAATGTTTGGATGTCTTTGATTGTTCGTGGTTGGATTTATGTGAATTTCAAGACTTGCAGTAGAGTCTCAAGTTAAGTTTACTCTGCCCGAAAAAAACTGTCCACCATTTACTTGAACATGCAGATATAAGGAAACAGAATGAATCTGTTCTCAAAGTCAAAATGATCACGATTTTTTCCTCAGATTCAAAACATGCACTGTCATGGTTTTGTCTGTACAATTTAGTAAGTCTTAAGTACTTTGCAACAACTTCCTTGAACGTGAAAGACAGTTTTTGAATGCTAGATCTGTATCGCGTTTCATTCCAGACTCGATCCTCTCTTTGATTGTAGATCTACTGTTTGCTGTTTACGCACTATCATATGATTCGCTATGTAACGTTTGGTAAGCTTACCTTGCAACAGCTTTCTTGTCTTTGTTGGCATTTCTGGCTGTGTTGACCGTCAGAATTATTTTAAGAACCAGGCTGCTGCAGTCGACATGTTTCGCATATTGTAGGGTCACCATGCTGCATAGGTAAAGTGGCTTGTATAACCTGACTATTCTGTTTCAAAACACTGTTTATATTTGTGTAGGTTGTAGTCATCATAACTAATCGCATTTTGCCATTTGTTTCAGAAAGGAGGTTAACCTACAACAAGATCGACGCTATGATATATGCCTCAGCCACATGAAGACTTCCGAATTTAGATCTACTCGGCATGGTGACAAGTCTTGATGAAAAGTATAGGACTGAGGACAGCAGTGGAAAAAGTGCCCACATGGCAGGTACCTAACCTATTACCCTAGTCATTTTATCTGTTTGCCTTCTTTTGAAAATTATACATGGAGTTGATATGATGCGTTAGTTTTAACTGTGTGTGTGTGTGTGCGTGTGTGTGTGTGTGTGTGTGTGTGTGTGTGTGTGTGTGTGTGTGTGTGTGTGTGTGTGTGTGTTACGGAGTGAGTGAGTTTGTGTTATGTTACTGTTTGTTGATTTCTTACGGGAGCCTTGAAGGCTTCGCCTCTTGTTTGAAGTAGGGGTAACAAAGAAGAAGAAGGGAAAAAAGAAAGAAGGATGCTTTCTGACATTTTCTTCTAACAATTGACCTTTCTCGCCTTTCAGTCTGATACACCGCTAACAGATTAGCAAGCGAAGATTTCTGAAACATGATAGACAGATGAGACAAATGAAGGTGGGAGTTAGTGGGGGGTGGTGGTGGTGGTGGTAGCACAACGACAGTGCGAAGGAATCGGTGACGGTGTCAAGAGGACACTTTGGCATGACATACTTGACGTGCGCTTTGTTCTAGCGTCGTCCATGTCATGGGAAAATGTAACGCCCATAGCCAGACTCAAAACGCCGGGCTGTACAAAAAGGGAAGGGAAGACATTTTGACACACTGAATGCACCACATAAAACACACAACGCGCCCTGCGTTCAAAGAGACGTTGCACTGGAAAACGTGGAGTGAGAGTGTGTGAACATGTACAGGGGCGAAACCATGTTGATGTCACTGTACTCAAACCCATCGCTCACACCGCCCATCGTCTTCTCCTTTGTTATTGTTACCTATATTTAGACAAATAAACGCACGGACCTGTGTCTATACGCACACGCGAACTGCAAACGAAAGGACCTGTACACCTATCATTCGCTATTTTTAGCCTATATAAGCTTTACGGTTGAGTATGAATCCTCAATGTCAAATATTGTAAATGTGTCAAGATATCAACATTGAATAAACTTTTGTTTAAACCGAACGGAAGGACCGGTGTTTCAAGGAAGTCCATAGCCATACGAACTGTTCATCAGTAGTCTATTCGCTGGTCTAGCAGTGTCTGCCAAAGCTCAAGTACAATCGTCCTTCACATGGCAGCGGTCTCTGATTTTTAAAAATTTTTTTTATTCAGCACTGATTGATTGGTCCAAGAATGATGTGACTATGTGTTCCAGCAACGACACTTGTCACACGCATTCTGTCCTTGCCCCAAAGGCCCTCTTGTCATGGCTCTATAGAGTGTTTCTTTCTTTCTTTCTTTATTTGGTGTTTAACGTCGTTTTCAACCACGAAGGTTATATCGCGACGGGGAAAAGGGGGAGATGGGATAGAGCCACTTGTCAATTGTTTCTTGTTCACAAAAGCACTAATCAAAAATTTGCTCCAGGGGCTTGCAACGTAGTACAATATATTACCTTACTGGGAGAATGCAAGTTTCCAGTACAAAGGACTTAACATTTCTTACATACTGCTTGACTAAAATCTTTACAAACATTGACTATATTCTATCTATAGAGTGTAGAGGGTCACCATGGGGGGGGTCTGTGCACGTGCACGTTGAGGCCAAAAGTGCCATGCACGGTGATCCACGGTGCACGTTACGAAAAAGCTCCATGCACGGTGCACGCCGGACCTCTGTGCACGGTGCACGCTACGAGAATGTCCCCATTCCCATGCACGTTACGTCCAAAAAGCCCATTCCCGGTGCACGTGGTAAAGCATCGCCCCCCTCAGTGTACACCCCTCCCGCGTCCATCTCACGCATTTCATGGCTAATATTACAGGTTGTTAGACAAGGCAATGTACAAACCTTTATCTTTGTAAAATAAAGTTCGTTCGTCCGTTAACGCGAACCCCGGGTTCTTTCCCGCCCACTTCTCCAGCGTCTATACCCACATCTGACGCTGGAGTCATGCATGCAGACTCAGCCGACCGTATCTACCTCATCATCCTCAGATCTACCCCGTATCTACCCCATGGTATTTAGAGTGATCCATAATCCACGGAGCGCTGTTCTCCCTCTATCAGACCTTGCTGTTTACCCAGATAGCGGTCACAGGCTCCACCTGTAAGCCTATCAGTCTACAGACTACCTGTCCATACCACAGAGATCTCCATGTGTATTGACCAGTCGCATCCGTCTCAGTGTGTTTGGCATATCACACTATCAGTGGTCAGCTACTGATCACTCTCAGTGTCCGCCACTGACCAGTCGTATCAGACTCGGTGTGTTTTGCATATCACGCTATCACTGGTCAGCTACCGATCACTCTCAGTGTCCGCCTTCCTGTGTCCAGTCTGAGCGTCATCCTATCTGCCCGGTCTGCCATGCAGCAGGACTGAAATCAGTTTCTCGGCGAGCGACACGATACGGCTTTATCCTATGCCAATGCTGGAATGCAACTCGTTGAAAAGGAAGAGGGGCGGCTCTCAACACATCGTGCATCAAGCCTGATATTAATAGTCGACTTCAGGAAATCTACTGCACAAAGCTTTGGCACTGCATTTTCTTCGAGACTTCGAGGCATCTTCGTAAAGTCACCTCAATTACTAAGGAAGACCTTCATGGGTCGCAGGCATGCAGGCATAAAACGAATCAACTCGCTGACTACAACTATTTGTCACTTGACTTCCGTCGCGGCCATCACGTGGTTTACTTATATATTAAATGCCCGTGAGACGCACAGGGCCGTCTATTGACTTTGGAAACACTGCATGACATTCACGTGGGGCACTAGACTAAAGTAGGTTACGTTTAATAGACGTCTGACGACATTCTAAACGTTTCACTGACCTGATTGGGCGGGGATGTAGCTCAGTCGGTAGCGCGCTGGATTTGTATCCAGTTGGCCGCTGTCAGCGTGAGTTCGTCCCCACGTTTCGGCGAGAGATTTATTTCTCAGAGTCAACTTTCTGTGCAGACTCTCCTCGGTGTCCGAACACCCCCGTGTGTACACGCAAGCACAAGACCAAGTGCGCACGAAAAAGATCCTGTAATCCATGTCAGAGTTCGGTGGGTTATAGAAACACGAAAATACCCAGCATGCTTCCTCCGAAAGCGGCGTATGGCTGCCTAAATGGCGGGGTAAAAACGGTCATACAGGTAAAAGCCGTGGGAGTTTCAGCCCATGAACGAACAAACAAACAACAAACTGACCTGATTATACGCCCTTACATTTATTGATCTTTCTGACCAAAATAAAACGGCCTGAATCAAGTTGTGATCAGCTTGCAAGCAACGGACTAGAAGGGCAACAGGGCAGAGCGATCAAACAGTCGTAGTGTGTCGCCAACATCAGCAGAGCAAAGTGCAGCATTCGCCACAACATTCAAAGTGTCTTTAGCTCTATCTGCCGGTATTAAGGGGCTAAGCCTTCATCCTATGACAGTCCCAAAGCCCTACAGTCTAACTGCAATCACAGGGTAGGGGAAGCTCTTTAGTGCAATTCAATGAGGCTTGGTTGTGCATGGTTCTCTCGTGAGGTGATCCCATGCAGCGTCGATCTCGGTAGTCCCTCCAGAATGGTTTTCTCCATCGCACACATCATGCGCGCTGATTGCAAAACACCTTTAGCAATACATTCTCTTTCCAGAATAGATAAGACAGTCAATACGTATATAAGTACAATGCAGATGCATCACAGAGAGAGACAGAGCTAGAGAGAGAGAGAGAGAGACAGAGAGACAGACAGACAGACAGACAGAAAGAGACAGACAGACAGACAGACAGAGAGACAGAGAGAGACAGACAGACAGACAGACAGAGAGAGAGAGACAGACAGACAGACAGACAGACAGACAGACAGAGAGAGACAGACAGACAGAGACAGAGAGAGAGAGACAGAGAGAGAGACAGAGAGAGAGAGACAGAGACAGAGAGAAGGAGACAGAGAGAAAGACAGAGAGAGAGAGAGACACACACACACACACAGACAGAGAGAGACAGAGACAGAGAAAGAGACAGACAGACAGACAGGCAGACCGAGCTCCACCAGCTGACTCACGTACGGCGGAACAGGGGCGGCAAAAACTGAAAAGAGTATCGCGCCTAGGAAAAACAAGCAGACAAGACATTGCTTTTACCGGGGCCCCAACAAACAAATCTCTCAATGTAAAACCAAACAAACCTGGCGCTCTGGAAAGCACCGGCATTTGGCAACAATAACAAGTCGCGTAAGGCGAAAATACAATATTTAGTCAAGTAGCTGTCGAACTCACAGAATGAAACTGAACGCAATGCCATTTTACTCGTAGCATCGTCAGGCCACCGCTCACGGCAAAGGCAGTGAAATTGACAAGAAGAGCGGGGTAGTAGTTGCGCTAAGAAGGATAGCACGCTTTTCTGTACCTCTCTTTGTTTTAACTTTCTGAGCGTGTTTTTAATCCAAACATATCATATCTATATGTTTTTGGAATCAGGAACCGACAAGGAATACGATGAAAGTGTTTTTAAATTGATTTGGACAATTTAATTTTGATAATAATTTTTATATATTTAATTTTCAGAGCTTGTTTTTAATCCGAATATAACATATTTATATGTTTTTGGAATCAGCAAATGATGGAGAATAAGATAAACGTAAATTTGGATCGTTTTATAAATTTTTAATTTTTTTTACAATTTTCCGATTTTTAATGACCAAAGTCATTAATTAATTTTTAAGCCACCACGCTGAAATGCAATACCGAAGTCCGGGCTTCGTCGAAGATTACTTGACCAAAATTTGAACCAATTTGGTTGAAAAATGAGGGCGTGACAGTGCCGCCTCAACTTTCACGAAAAGCCGGATATGACGTCATCAAAGACATTTATCAAAAAAAGGAGAAAAACGTTCGGGGATTTCATACCCAGGAACTCTCATGTCAAATTTCATAAAGATCGGTCCAGTAGTTTAGTCTGAATCGCTCTACACACACACACACACACACACACACACGCACACACGCACACACGCACACACGCACATACACCACGACCCTCGTTTCGATTCCCCCTCGATGTTAAAATATTTAGTCAAAACTTGACTAAATATAAAAACGAGTGCTGAAGGCAAGCAAGCCAAGCAAGCCAAGCAAGACTGTGTTCTGTGGGCGCCTCACCCCCGCATCCTCACAACAGGAGACTGAAGCACGGAGACAAACACATAAGCGCACACGGGCACATACGCGCACGTGCACACACACACACACACACACACACACACACACACACACACACACACATACGGCTTGTTCATGCAGATTGTTTACACCCCTACCTCGCGGCACAACGACTGTCTCATGGACCATTAATTTTCAAACATCGTAAAAGCATTTCATTTCTTCAGTTTTAATCACAATCAGCTGCGTTGCTAAACATTTGTTCTGTGATATTTTTCATCTCATTTATGTAATGGCCTGAGTATTCCCACACGTTTTCTGGGGTGCGTTGTTCGCAGTGGAAATGTCTCTGCTCTCTGGGTCGAGTGGTTTTACAAGCCAGAGCCGCCTCAGCTGTTGCTGATAGTCAGTTTTAAGAGTTCTCCAAAGCTTTTCTCAAAGATCTTCTACTGCTAGAAGATCTTCGCTTCTGTCCTCGTTTTCAGTCTCTTTAAAAAATTTCTGTTGCGCTGCGACTGACGGGAACACAAACCCTTTCTCCTACGGGGGGAGATAAAAAGCTGTGAACGGGGGAGCGAGGATAGTTCTGCAAGTCGCAACTTTCATTCATCATGCCGGTGTATGAGGCCAGGGGGAGATAACGAGACACGGGAAGTGACGTACTTGGAACCGGTGCAGGGTCCAGACGCCTGTTCAACCCTCGCCGCTACAACAGCCAGGCTTACAGTCATCTGTTCTGTTATCCATGCGACTGCTTTGTGAGGAACAAGGATACAGATCGAAAAGAATCATAACCATAAATAATGCAAATTAATCCATACGAATAATATTAACAAATCGTTTACAAAAATTCTTACTTTTGTTCAACCACAACAAACAACAAAAACAACAACAACACAACAAACAAAAAAAAGCACAATACTTCTGGCAACATGAAAAAAATTAATTGAAAATTTACATTGTGCTGCAAAATACAGGTATCGGACAATGAGCGGAGCAAGTGACAAACGGGCAGAGATACACACGCACGCTCCTAGCCACAGCTATAAACACTTACATACAAAATAAAACGTGTGTGGTCCATAAGAGGGCATTATTACGTTTCACTTGATCTGGTTTCTCGACGTACCCACGACCTAATGGCGTTGTAAATAATGAATCATGAACGAAATGAAACGCCACTTGATAAACACAAACCCAAAACAACAGAGGATGGATAAGAGCAGAGAAAAAAAAGAAGATGAAACGGTTATAGCTTGCAGCTTGTCCAAACACATGCAGCAAAGAAGGGAAAGTGGCGACGAGAGAGAGAGAGGGGGAGGAGGGAGAGAGAGAGAGGAGAGAGAGAGAGAGGAGGAGGAGGAGAGAGAGAGGAGAGAGAGAGGGGGGGAGGGAGAGAGAGAAGGGGAGGAGGGAAAGAGAGGGAGAGAGAGAGAGGAGAGAGAGGAGGAGGGAGAGAGAGAGAGGAGAGAGAGAGGGGGAGGGAGAGAGGGGGAGGGAGAGAGAGAGAGAGGGGAAGAGGGAAAGAGAGATAGAGAGAGAGGGACAGAGAGAGAGAGAGAGAGGAGAGAGAGAGGAGAGAGAGAGGAGAGAGAGAGAGGAGAGAGAGAGGAGAGAGAGAGAGAGGAGAGAGAGAGAGAGGGAGATAGAGAGGAGAGAGTGAGGGAGAGAGATAGGAGAGAGAGAGACAGAGACAGAGATAGAGAGAAAGAGACAGAGAGAGAGACAGAGAGAGGGAGAGAGAGAGAGACAGAGAGAGAGAAAGAGAGAGAGAAATAGAGAGAGAGAGAGATACAGACAGAGAGAGAGACAGAGACAGAGACAGAGACAGAGACAGAGACAGAGACAGAAAGAGGAAAAGAAAAAGAGAGACAGAGAGAGACAGGAGGAAAATGAGGTGACAGACATATTGATCCCCGTGTCTCCGGACCGAATCAGACGACAGATTCCTCCCTTCTGAGCGCCACCTCTCTGGCGCCAAATTTGAAGACGACATGTGCTCACCCCCATTGATCGTGATGGCTTACTCGTCTTGGGAAAAGGGATGTAAAATATAATCCTCCAAATGCGAAGAGATTCAAAACAAACAAAAAACAAATATGTATGAGGTTCTTCACACACTCACACCCTTCGCGCGATTGATAGTTATGTCTCATTCGTTCCAGGGTCAGGGGAGTGAAAGATAATCTTCACCGCGATGGTTTGGAATTTAGAACAACATGGTAGTCGAATTTAAAACAAACAATAAAAATGCGAAAGAGAATCTACAAAATGGTTAGGAATTCAAAATCAAAATCCTCTGCTTGTGAGAATGTACGATGGAGTAAAATGTATCCCCCCCTTTTTTTTTTACAAGATTCTTAATCACTAAAGTATATATAATCATAGGCTTACAGCTTCTATATTACATAATTATGCTGTTAACTGTCTCTGTTGATAAAACAATTTGCATGGATTGATGGTATGATTCATTCATTCATTTGTTACCATATATAAATATATAGCTATTCTGATGAACACGTGGGGGAATTCGGGGGCTGTGATTGGATGGTCTCTTCCGATCATCAAAGCATAATGCGGCAGAAGTCGGCCATTTTACTCAATATCCAAAAGCATATTGAGAAAAATGGCCGACGCATGATTCCGGTTCACCCATCTGTACCACGGCGATGTTTCTATCGACAACAGCATACACTGACAACTTAAAAGGCTGTTTCAACAACTGTGTTGTGAAGTCAAATGCACATGGAGTCAGTTTTTCTTACAAAGTCAGAAAGCGTGTAGCGGTGTGCATGTCTGCGCAAACATGATGCGCGTAAGAAGTTTGTCTGCTATCAAAACCTGAGATCAACGCATCGACGCAAAAACTGTCATTTTGTAAGTTTGGAACAACAAATCAAGGTCATAACAGCTATATAATCGCTATTGTGTTTTCAGCGTAGCAATAGGGTCCGATATTTAGACTCGAACAAGTATAATGCGACTCGTCTTCGACTCGTCGGCATTATACTTGTCTCGTCTAAATATCGGACCCTATTGCTACGCTGAAAACACAATAGCTGTTAATAATTAGAGTTTAATGTCCCTGCAGGTCAGCTATTGTGTATAGTTTGTCGTTAACATTGTTAATTCTTTGTTTCTTCGTTCGTTTATAGCTTGGTGTATTGTCATGTGTGTTGCTCTGTTCATTGGATGTTTGTGTACCGATCCAATTGTTTCTTTGGTGTTGCTAATATGTTTGTTTGTTTATGTGTTTGATTGTTTGTTGGTTTTGTTTGTTTGTTTCTTTGTTTGTTTGTTGAGTTTTCACTATTGCTATTTCTTCTCGTTTTCTTATCATTTTATTTTAGTGAGACTAATAATTTCCGTTTTCGTTACTTCTCGTAAATCAAAATTACCCGCTTTGCTTTTAAAGAAGAAATAGAGTAATAGAAAAACGAAAAAAAAACACCGGCATCATTTCCTTGCCCTACAAATTAAAACAGAATCAAGTAAGCTACACCAAGTACATTTTCTGACACGCCAAAGACGCAGGAATCTTGTTATAAAAAATATCTTCACGCTGCTGTCTGCACAAAGCGCCGGGTATCCGGCTACTCAATGATGAATGAGCTCAAATGGCAGGAAAACAATATCTTAAAAGGTTGAAGAACGTTATTACAAATGCCCCGCAATTGTTGAAAACCTAGTTGTCAATGCCAGCAACCGTCACGAATTAAAAACAACACCGGAGAGACAAAAGAACGAAAACAGATTTTAATCTGCATCGAAAAGAAGAAATCATCAAAATGCAATATAGAGGAATTGAGTAATACAATACCACAGGCTATTACGACCTGATATCCGACGCCGGCCGCAGGAGTGTTAAAAAACAAAAAAAGTTAAAATAAAATAATATTAACAAATGAGAAAAAGAAAGAAAGAGAAATGTAATGACAGACACCAGGCAATTTCTGTCCGCCACCTGACTCCAGGCAAGCCGTGTCATAAGCCCGTCACGTGTCGGTCAACAGACACACTCTGTCATCCCTAATCACGGTGCTTGCCGCTAATATCGATTTTTGTCTTGTGTTATGACGCCGATGGGTGCTGCATTGTTATCGTTCTTCATTCTCTCACCTGTGGGCGGCGGTTTTGATGAGTAATTAACAGACAGGTGAGATAACACTCCACTGATCCAGCCTTGATATTCTTGTCTGACAGTTTTTTCAGTTACAGTGAGAATTGGAGACGAAGGTCGTTACCATTTATTTGGTTGTGCTGTATCTGGTGGGTTATTTATGGGTTTTTTGTTTTGTTTTTTATTTATTTATTTATCCATTTATTTATTTGTTTATTTATTTATTCATTTTTAAACAAATTTATTCATTTATTATATAATTGATTAAATAATCCATCTATTTAATAATTTCAGTATTTCTTTATGTTTGATTTGTTCATATATTGATTTACTAGATGAATACCCGCTTCGCCGGGTACCCGGCTTCGCCGGGAAGAAGTAGAGCCGAATACCCGGCTTCGCCGGCTTTGCCGGTGTCACGATTTCATCTTTCGCCAGTGTACATATTTCCCCCTCGACATATACTCAAGACTGAAATGTTGTTTCCTGGTAAAATTAAGAAGTGAAATTATTTAAGGACGAAAAGCATGTCAGTTTCTTGCATGTGAAGAAAATTGGTGGTAAAATGTAATAGATTTCACCCCCAAAATCGAATTCTTCGAAAACCGCAGAGTGGTTACGTCCCTTGAGTAGGAAGGAAAACATTTTAGGATGAATCAAATTTCTAAGTTAAATAATACAAATTGGTTGGACAAATTTGGCCCCATGAATGTAAGGTACACAAGGTCGATCATCAGTACTATCGAAGGGTGTTTGTTTTTTCTCAGTGTAGAGTTTATACTAGATCAACGAGGCCGAGAAGCGAAATATCAACACGGCGAAAGATGAAAACGTCACACCGGCACACCGTACGAAGGAAGGGAGATAAACGCGCAAAACACTGGAGAAGATAAGGAAGAGTTACTGGGAATGGATGTACAGAAAAACCAAAATCGGTTCAGCGCTGTGCGCTGAGAGCACGTGTTAAAAATTTTCATCGACCAGATTCTGTTTTGGGTGTACCAGAATATGCCCACCAAATTTGAAGCAGATCCATCGAGAACTTTGGCCGTGCATCGCGAAGTGACCGACAGACAGACAGACAGACAGACAGACAGACACAGACAAGCCGTATATAGATATAGATTGATTTACTTACTTATTTGTGAATTCAATTGAAAGTTTATTGATTTGTTCATTTGTTTTCTTTGATTGACAAATAATCTGATACTTTTGTATTCAAAAATTATGGACAATGGAGCTGAGAGAGTTATCTATCGATTACTGAAGCTCTTGTGGAGACTGAGTTACTTACTGATAATTTTGAGATGTTTTAGCATTTTTAGAGTGTTCCTGTGAGTCGTGAGAGTCTGTTGAGAAGCCCACCCACCGTGAAGCATATAGAACGAAATGAAAAGTGAAAAACACAGCAAGAATTGTAGGTTATTGGAACATTTGATCATTGATAAAAAAAATTAAAAAAACCCGTTACATTTACAGTACGTCGACCAGACAGACAGACAGACAGACAGACAGACAGACAGACAGACAGACAGACAGACAGACAGACAGACAGACAAAAACGTATGATACAAATAATGAACCTATCCCAAAATCGTCGATGAATCTCGCATGCAAGATGCCCGCGAGGTTAATCAATCAATCAATCAATGAGTCTTATATCGCGCATATTCCGTGGGTACAGTTCTAGGCGCTCTGCAGTGATGCCGTGTGAGATGAAATTTTATACGGCCAGTAGATTGCAGCCATTTCGGCGCATATTTACCTTTCACGGCCTATTATTCCAAGTCACACGGGTATAGGTAGACAATTATTAACTGTGCCTAAGCAATTTTGCCAGGAAAGACCCTTTTGTCAATCGTGGGATCTTTAACGTGCACACCCAATGTAGTGTACACGGGGGGAGGTTCGGACACCGAAGAGAGTCTGCACACAAAGTTGACTCTGTGAAATAAATTTCCGCCGAACCTGGGATCGAACTCACGCTGACAGCGGCCAACTGAATACAAATCCAGCGCGCTACCAACTGAGCTATATCCCCGCCCCAGGTTACAGTATATAAGGCACACCAAAAAAAAATAGTCTGTTTACGGTAACCCGACCGACCTTATTTTTTTTCGCGCGACCCTAGACTTTTTTTTGGCATTTGGGAAAAAAAAATTAAAAATATGTTTTTTTGGGGAAAAAAAAAATCCCGACCTACCGACCCTATTTTTTTGGCCTATGTTACCGTAAACAGACCTTTTTTTTGTTGGCCTAACTGTTTTTGGATTTCAGAAACAAAGCACCCACAAAAGTTCACTCTCCATTACAGTCTGTTCATGCTATTGTATCGCAGTGAAAAGAATGACTGTTGCAGAGAGGGGGGGGGGGGGGGGTGGTACGGGGGAACAAGGAAGGGTGAGGAAGTGAAATACAAAGACTTTGCACAGTGTAGCTTCAGCAGAAACTAATGGCTAGCGGGGAGATTAGTCCTCTTCAAACTCCGAGCTGACTTCATAAAACAAGATCGGGAGACAAAGCCGCCGTCAGAAGGGAAAAGAAAGATGCTCCAATGGCGTGCGGCAGTCAGAGGATGCAGTGACTTTCACTACTGCACACTCTCTCGGTATCTATAGCTCCTCACTTTTTGTACTATGTAAGAACACGGCATAACTTGAAGATGACTTTTACAGACAATTTAACCAGGATGTAAAAGTTTTGCCAAATTTGAAGACGACGCAGAAAAGAAAGGTCAAAATTAACGAATAAAGAAATAATTGACAGCAAAGTGAAATATCTGCTTGCAAAGAGTTCCTCCCACTGAAAATAAAGTCCAACAAGTCGCGTAAGACGAAATTACTACATTTAGTCAAACTGTCGAACTCACGGAATGAAACTGAACGCACTGTAGTTTTTCACCAAGACAGTACCAAGTCAATCCCCGCGAGAAGGAAATCGCTCACCTTCCACGTGCAAAACGTAGCGCGGTAGCGTATTGTGCTAATCAGAAAAGCGCGCTTTTCTGTTTTCTTGTTAACTTTCTGAGCTTGATTTGAATACAACCTATCATATCTATATGTTTTTGGAATCAGGAAATGATAAAGAATAAGATGAAATCATTTTTGGATCGATTTCTTGAATTTTAATCGTAAGACTAACTAATCTATTTTCGTTAATTGTGATCACATTTTAAGAGTAAACATGACATATGTATATATTTTTAGATTCAGAATGTCATGAATAATACGATGCAGTCAATTTCAAATCTGTTTGCGAAAAATCGATTTTAATGACAACTTTAATGAGCAAACTCATTAATTAATTTGTAAGCCTGCAAGCTGAAATGCAATACCGAAGTCCGGGCTTCGTCGAAGATTACTTGACCAAAATTTCTACCAATTTGGTTGAAAAATGAGAGCGTGACAGTGCCGGATATGACGTCATCAAAGACATTTATAAAAAAAATGAAAAAACGTCTGGAGATACCATACTCAGGATCTCTTATGTCAAGTTTTATGAAGATCGGTCCAGTAGTTTTCTCTTAATCGCTCTACATACACACACACACATACACCACGACCCTCGTCTCGATTCCCCCCTCTACGTTAAAACATTTAGTCAAAACTTGACTAAATGTAAAAAGAAATAGAGAATGCTTCATGCCCTACAGGCCATTATATTTCGCTTCTTAAGTCAACCCACCAAGATATGCAAAACAAACACGGGTATAAGATCTCCTCAGGGTTGCAGAGCGGTGTTTTTGTTGTTGCTTGTTTTGTTTTTCTAAACCACACTGATACGAACTACATGTTCATCGGGGAAGGTAATTATACAATTATACCCCCCCTCCCCCCCCCCCCCCCCCCCCGACAAAAAAGCCACCTAACCGAATAAACAATTTTGTTCCGTCTACGGAAAACTGAACAACAGTAATCGGTGACAAAGATGAAAAAACCAAGGCAACCACCACCCGTAATGTCTGTTCCCAAATCGAATTACATGTGCGCCTCCACATCAATTCATCCTAGCCTTGCTGCGCGTAAATTACAGGTAACTAGTCCCCCGTAAGGTAAATGAGACCCAGGGCAGGCGTTGACATGAAGACGTAACTTGATCAAGTTAGAAAGTAAAGTTAAAACAGGTATATAATAGAGAGTGACAGAGACGGTCGATATGACAGGTAGGAAACTACCGTTCAGGTTCGACATCTTCGCGTAACTTGACCAGGTGAGAGAGAATAAGTGATAACAAACAACAGAGACGTCTGAGATGACAGGTAAGTAAACTTCTGGTCAACTGTTGGCATCTTCGCGCGTAACTAGACCAGGTAAGAATATGTGAGTGAAAACAGACGACAGCGAGTGACAGGCAAACACACTACTGGGCAAGTCTTGAGATTTGGCCGTGTCCTGACCAGGTAACGACATTTTTCACAAATACAGGTGAAAGCCAGTGACACAGACGGCCCAGAGTACAGTTAAGTAAACTAACGGTCACCGATGTGTTGACTTTCACGTGAAACTTGACCGAGTAGTTGCAGCACTGAAAATGTTTTGAAAAAGCAGGTGAAATAGAGAATGCTCAGATTGCCGTAACTTGACCAGGTAAGAACTAGGAACTTGACTGTGGAAAGCAGACGACAGTGAGAGTGACAGGTTTTGACGAGATGACCACTCACCTTGCCAGGTGACGACGAGGAGGGTGAGAAGGACGGGGAGGGGAGGGGAGCAGCCCCCGGGGAAGGGGGAGGGGGGAGATCGGGGGGTCAACTGCGCCATCCTCTCTCGCCTCCTCCGCTCATTATCCGCCAGGTAATCCGCTACACGCGACGCATCGGGGAACCCCCGCACACGATGCCAGACGTCCAGGTAAGGTACTCCACAGGTAGTGACGATCAGGTCAGCACATACACTCACACGGCGAACTGGACACACAGGTAGCGCTGACCTCTGCTGCCGTTAGACTGACGATGACCTGCGGTCAGTCTGAGACGTTAATCCACAAAACAGGGGGGCGCTAAGCCAGGACAAAACACCGCGCAAAGCGACGGAAAACTTTACTCAACACTGCGACAGAGGTTTCGATCCGGAGAGAAAAAAATCCACAAACTGACACAACTTTAGTTACCGCAGTTGCGGAAACCTCAAACTCCGGTCATAACTACACTGTTGTTTCGCTTTTTGATATCACTCTGATTGGACTTTTTATCCGTCACATCATTTGAGAATCCGTCACGAAACAGTAAACGCACAAGCAGAAAAAGACAGAAGATGTTTCCCACACAAGACACAGTGGATGCAGCAGAGAAGTCCGCTGTGGTAGGGAAGACGCGGCGAGGTATCTGTGAGTAGTGAGGAGCGCGGTTCGCAGCCAGGCGATACTGGTAGGCAGGGGGCTAGCGGCGGAAACAAACCATCAAGTGTTTGTGTTGGTGTTTGTCTGCCGTGGTCTCTCTCTCTCTCACTGAGTCCCGCATTGTTAGCTTTCCTCTGTTTAAACCTCGCTTCCCCCTCCCTCCCTCTTTGCCGTCATCTACTTTCCCTCCCCCTGCCTCGTCTGTCACGGCCGCAGTTGCCTCCCCTTGTCCTCCCCCGCCCATCACACATACACACACAAACACTGACACGCGCACCGGCTCCCCGCTGTGACGAAACGAGAAAGGGCGGAGATAGAGAGCGATACATACAGCAGTCAGCCAATCAGGTGGCCGCGTTTTGCTCTGACAGCTGCCTAATTAGCATAGGTGGGACGGAGTCTAAGTTGGTTTGGAAGTGTCCCACTCAGAGTTGGGCTGTGATGAACTTCGCGAAACAAGTGTTTTGAGGTAAATGCTTTGTGTTATGGAATGAAAAATGTATGACGCTGTGCCGTACAAATACACACACTTAAACGCACGCACGCACGCACGAACACACACACACACACACAAACATTCTTACGTATGCACACACACACAGAACAAAATACAGAAGAAACTGACGTTGTATAAATGTATAAATGTATTATCAAAACAAAGTGAACTCTCTCTATAACTGACGTTGTATAAATGTATTATCAAAACAAAGTGAACTCTCTCTATAACTGACGTTGTATAAATGTATTATCAAAACAAAGTGAACTCTCTCTATAACTGACGTTGTATAAATGTATTATCAAAACAAAGTGAACTCTCTCTATAACTGACGTTGTATAAATGTATTATCAAAACAAAGTGAACTCTCTCTAAAACTGCAAGCCAGGAAGGTTACAAAGATGTCGTATTTTCAACATTATGTGTACAAAAACAATCAGTGTCAATATTGACTGCAATACAAACGTCTAAGTCATTGCAGATTTTCAGTCTGTACACAATTAACGATGTGCGACAGCCTTTGTTACATTCAGATCGACATTAATTAATTTTCTTTGCACTCCAACTGCACTATACATTTTGACGATGATAATGATGCGTAACTTTTGATCTTGCTTCTCGTCTCTTTTGCTTTCGTTCGAATCTTCTGCGCAGTTGTGACTCTATTGAACGATCAAACGTATAGGAGTAGGACTTCGTTAAAGCTGTACTAACTTGACTTATTCGTTTGGCACTTTTTGAATCGGCATAAAAAAAAAGTTTTCTCAGGTGTTTTTTTTCAGCCGTTAAAATTTCATGCAACCACACCGAGGAAAACGAAAGCTACCGTTGTTCATGCCGCAGTTTAACATTTTGAACGTCATGAAGGAAATCGAGTATTAACGCAGCATTATCGTGATCGTACCAAAGGATCTCTTTAACCGTTGCACGGCAGTTGGACTGACAAATGTATCATCACCATTTTTACATTTAGTCAAGTTTTGACTAAATGTTTTAACGTAGAGGGGGAATCGAGACGAGGGTCGTGGTGTATGTGTGTGTGTGTGTGTGTGTCTGTCTGTCTGTCTGTGTGTGTGTGTAGAGCGATTCAGACTAAACTACTGATCTTTATGAAATTTGACATGAGAGTTCCTGGGTATGATATCCCCGGACGTGTTTTTCTTTTTTTCGATAAATACCTTTGATGACGTCATATCCGGCTTTTTGTAAAAGTTGAGGCGGCACTGTCACACCCTCATTTTTCAATTAAATTGATTGCAATTTTGGCAAAGCAATCTTCGACAAAGGCCGGGGTTTGGTATTGCATTTCAGCTTGGTGGCTTAAAAACTAATGAGTGAGTTTGGTCATTAAAAATCGGAAACTTGTAATTAAGATTATTTTTTTATTAAACGATCCAAAAACAATTACATCTTATTTGTCGTCATTTTCTGATTCCAAAAACATATACATATGTTATATTTGGATTAAAAACAAGCTCTGAAAATTAAAAATATAAAAATTATGATCAAAATTAAATTTCCGAAATCGTTTTAAAAACTATTTTATCTTATTCCTTGTCGGTTCCTGATTCCAAAAACATATAGATATGATATGTTTGGATTAAAAACACGCTCAGAAAGTTAAAACGAAGAGAGGTACAGTAAAGCACAGCGCAATCGCTACCGCGCCAAACAGGCTCGTCACTTTCACTGCGGCGGACTACGTTCAGTTTCATTCTGTGAGTTCCACAACTTGACTAAATGTAGTAATTTCGCCTTACGCGACTTGTTACTTCTTTGTTTCCACAGAACACAATGATACCTCAATGAAAAGTCTCCTTTCACGAGTATATAATATATTGAAGAGTTATATCACGTTCGGCATGTGCTGTGCAAAGTGTAGGGAAACTGCTATACCTTTGCATGTGTGAATTTCATGCTTCTTTTCCTGAGGTGGAATTAAAAAAAATCAAAATAAACTAAACAAAACATCAATGAAAAATTAAAGAAAGAAAGAAAGAAAGAAAGAAGGAAGGAAAGAAAGAAAGAAAGAAAGAAAGAAAAAACAATGAATTGATTCATTACTAAAAAAACAAAAGTCATAAAAATTGAGAAACAATTAAAAACAACAAATAAATAAGTGAAAATAAAGAGTAGGAAGTGCTTAAGTGATGTACAATTTATAATGATATGGGTGTTAAAAATGGCAGTCAGTTTCAAAGCGAAATCAGTTCCTTGTCACTGTTAACACGCCAGACATGTACACTATCCTTGCAAAGCTAATAAGAACTGAATACTTAATAACGAACGATAGTCCTAATTCATAGATAGTCCTGATATAAGGACACATTCTTTATATACGCTCTGTGTGTCGTTGTTGCCGAACCCTAACTGGCAATGAACAATGTTATCAGTTTGGGTACTTCGTGTTCCAAGCGTTCTTCTATCTATATATATACGACTTATGTCTATCTGTGTGTCTGTGTGTCTGTGTCTTCGCGATGCACCAGGGCCGGACTAGGCTAAGAGGAGGGGGGGGTTGCCAGTGGGGGTCAGGGGGCGAAGCCCCCTGAAGCTGATGGGTAGGTCATATTCTGAGATAGCAAAATGGTCGCTCCTTGCATGAAACGGCATAAAATAAACAATAATAAAAAATGTTTTAAATAAGTGAGGTACATGTTTAGGCTAGGGGGGGGGGGGGGTTGCGCAACCCCCATAACCCCCCCGGTAGTCCGGCCCTGTGCACGGCCAAAGTTCTCGATGGATCTGCTTCAAATTTGGTGGGCTTATTCACAGAGACCCCGGACACAACCTGATCGATGAGATATTTCAACACGTGCTCTCAGCGCGCAGCGCTGAACCGATTTTCGTTTTTCACTGCACGTTACTATTTTTAGATCTCCCTTCCTTCGTGCGCCGGCGTCAATCCATATTCCCGTTTGTACGTTACTATATTTAGAAGGTCACTGTACGTTACTATTTTTAGATCTCCCTTCGTGCGCCGGCGATGCCGGCGTACACCCGGCAAAGCCGGGTCCCCGGCGACGGCCGGGTATTCGGCTCTACTTCTTCCCGGCGAAGCGGGTAATCATCTAGTCTCTGACATATTTATCACGCTCAGATTGCTTGTGGCGCTACGAATCGCCCAGTAAATAAAACATTGGCTAACGACCGACGTCACTACAGTTGCAAGTATTATAGGTAAAGTACATTTTCGCGATTAGTAACTGACACGTCAGTAGTCTCACGTCGTATGTTATCAGTGCAATGGTTATCATATACCGCGTTAACTTCTGTGTCTGGACATACATGTTTGGCGTTCGGTTTCCAAAAGTAGCACTATATATACGACCTTCTTCAAGACGACAGTTGCAAATTATGGCAGCTGTTTAGCAGTACTATACGATTTATTAAAAAGAAAGCAGACTCAAAGACTCTTTTTAAGCGAAAGTAAAACTTCACTTAAATTCAAAGCAGAACTTTTCCTGACTATAAGAAAAATGTCGAGTTGGCAACTCGTGATTTATGTGCCTACTAAAATAGAACTTTGTCAAAACAATTGATGCTTTTACCCCTACAAACACGACAGCATCAAGAAAGTAGAGATTGGTGTAAATGGGCATTAGAAGCCTTTTAAGATGCAGTTTGACAGTCAGTTAAGTTTAAACTAATATGCCTCGTGGGAAAACCGAAGCAAACATTCTCTGGGAATGAGGTCATCAGTAAATACAGCTTTTGACAATGACAGCCACTGACGTTAATAATCTTCACAACGTGGGACGCACCAGCTTGCACGCTAGCTCATGGTGTATATGTCTCGCCGATTTTCTGGCTGACTGGCTGATTGTCTGACTGTCTGACTGACTGACTGACTGACTGACTGACTCACTGACTGACTAACTGACTGACTGACTGACTGATTGACTGACTGACTAACTGACTGACTGACTGACTGATTGACTGACTGACTGACTGATGAACTGACTAACTGACTGACTGACTGACTGACTGACTGATGAACTGACTGACAGACTGACTGATGAACTGACTAACTGACTGACTGATGAACTGACTGACTGACTGTCTGACTGACTGACTGACTGACTGACTGACTGACTGATGAACTGACTGACTAACTGACTGACTGACTGACTGATTGACTGACTGACTGACTGATGAACTGACTAACTGACTGACTGATGAACTGACTGACTGACTGACTGACTGACTGACTGACTGACTGACTGACTGAATTAATGGCTTCATGCGCAGTTTGTTGGTCTATCGGGAGACAGCGATTGAACATTCGTCGTACACATGTGACATGGATCATTCACAACTGTTGAGCCTTACGAAGTTATGTAGTTCCTTTCTTAGTACACCCAAAGAGGGTGAGAAGAGAGCTGTATGCCGAGGAGAGCCCCTTGTAATACTCTGATGGCCACATGACATGTTCACAGACACACTAATCACCTTGTCCTCCTCCTCAGAGGTAAGGCTTTGAGTGCTACAGGTAACTCACTCTCTATTAGGGACTAGCAAAGTGGAATTTGTTACAAACTTCCTTCTCCGGTAGTTATCCACCCTTTTATCGTAATTCCTGCTCCCCCCGCCTATCTCTCTCTCTCTATATCTCTGTCTCTCTGTTTATGTCTGTCTGTCTGTCTCTCTTTCTGCTTGTCTGTCCGCCTCTCTCTATGTCTGCTTCTCTCTGTCTGTCTGCCTCTGTCTCTGTCTCTCTCTGTCTCTTTTCAAATGAAGCCTTCTTTATTCAGGTGCGGTCCTCTGAAACTCACTGCCTATTTTTCTTAAGCATAAAACAAACACAGACAGCTTCAAAAAAAATTATATGTCACACATAATGCAACTAAACAATGCCATGTGCTGAATGGTTCATCAATTCATTTAAAATGTATGTGCATGTTAAACAAAATTATAATAATATGCAGATCTAAATTAAGTTATGTTAAAATTAGACACTTGGAAATTGTACTTAAAATGCAGCATGACAATTTATTTTTTTAAATTGCATCTGTATATACAGTTATAATGTATTAAGTTTGATGTGATAGTTCTTTGATTATATTGTTTTCTGTTCTTGTTGACCCTATATTAGGGCGAGGGCTGGATGTAAAAAAGCAATATTCTTGCTTATCTATTACCCTCGATAATAAAGATTTTGTCTTGTCTTGTCTTGTCTCTGTCTCTCTCTCTGTCCCTCTCTCTGTCTCTGTCTCTCTCTCTCTGTCTGTCTGTCTCTCTTTCTCTCTCTCTGTCTCTGTCTCTCCCTCTCTTTGTCTCTCTCTCTCTTTCCCCCTCTCTCCCCCTCTCACTCTCTCCCGCCCTCTCTCTCTTCTCCCCTCTCCCCCTCACTCTAAACAAAAGTGTTCAATTTTTGAACACTTTTCCTGTTACCAATTTTACGCACTTCTTGACGCGTCGGAAAGTGTTCATGTTGTATGTGTTCAGCATTTGAACTGGAAGTGTCCAAAAGTGTTTGAAAGCGTCAATTAGTGTTCAGTTCTAAGTGTTAACATGTGTTAAAAAGTGTCAGTTGTAGGTGTTCATAAGTGTCAAGAAGTGTCCAAACGTGTTCATTACTGAACACTTATAAGCGTCAACTGAATGTTACCAATTTTACGCACTTATAAGTGTTCAAGAACGCTTTTTTGAACACTTAATGTTCAAAAGTTACTATGCAATGGGAATGTGCATTGCATCTGAATGCCAATAGTATTGTAGATTGCAATCTAATAGTATAGCATGTTAATGTAGCTGTAAGAGTATCATTTCATGCAACACAATGCATTCACAACTGATAAAATTTCACCTTTTATTAATCACAAGTCGAATAACTTTGGCTTGGCTTGATATCAATTTCTGCACACGTCAATAGCAGGTGATTATTATTATCCGTCAATAGTGGGTACTATTGCATAGAACAAATTAATACTGATTCATTGGCTGCCTAAATGGCGGGGTAAAAAACGGTCATACACGTAAAATTCCACTCGTGCAAAAAACACGTGTACGAGGGAGTTTCAGCCCACGAACGGAGGAGAAGAAGAAGAATACTGATTCATAAAAAAAACTACCAAGTACAGCGATGCACACAATAAGAATTCCAACCTGTTTTAATTACAAATATAGAAATAACTTTGGCACAAGGTCGACATCTTCTGCATTGAAAAACGATTCACATAAACTGCATCCGGTGCGGCCTTCAACTGAATATACAATGCGCCCTTCGACCAAATATACCATGCGGTGCTGATAGCATGCATTTTTACCAAAGGCTGTACTATATATTAGGTCGAAGGCTGCACCTTATATTCCGTCAAAGGCCTCAAGAGTCTATACAGTCCAATTCCTCTTTCCCAGCATTTAATGGAACAAATTAATACTGATTCTTTCACAGCATGTAATGCATGGAACAAATTAATACTGATTCATAAAAACTACCAAGTATATACAGCTATCAACACAAAGTGGAATTCCACAAATCGGAAAAAACGAAGCTTTCGAGTTTTCCAAGCCAAAACAGCAAAAACACTACATGCAAACTGTAGTTTAGTTCTAACTTTGAGTGTGAACTTTACATAAGTTTTGGGTATATGAAATTCTACCTTCATTCATTCATATTATTGACCTTACAATTATTGGTTAAATAAAAAAAGCAAAACAAAAACTAAAAACAAAAGCATGTTCCAATGACAAATATTTTAGAATATGTGAAACATGCCAATTGCATTTCTTGTGTCTGTCAGTGTCAGTATGTATCATATGGTCAGAAATCAGAAATCTCCTCTAGAAAATGTGACATTGCAATTTAAAAATGAAAATTTAGTTTGCAACAAAAAGAAATCAGTTCGCAACATTTTCAATTTCTGGAATATGTTAACAAATATTGTCTCAGCAGACTGATGTTTGTAAAAAAATAAATTAAAAAAAATAAAAATAAACCACCCGTTGAAAGTACATAATTATGTTAACCCTTACACTGGTGCAATTCTGTAACACATGTTACATAGCCACTGGTGAATTAACAGAGAGAAAAATAACAAAAAACGGTCATATAGGTTTTCGCAGCCATGGGAGGTAATCGGAACCGACCAAAACAGACTGAGCCAGTAGCGCAACATATGTCGTGACAACCAGGTGACAGTATACGTAAAGTAGCGCGACATATGTCGCGACAACCAGCCTAAGGGTTAAACAATAAGAAATGTCTGCGGTACACAACAACTTGCATGAACAAACATCGTCATAGGCGATGCTTAGGCAGTACCCTCAATTTTTCAACACCAGTTTAAAAAAAAAAAGAAAAAGAATTGAGATATACACATATATATATATTACAAAAAAATATATACATATATATATGTAATGAACAGGAACAAACACACTACAAAAATACCACCTTTATAGTAGAAATATTCCACAGTGGCAACTAAAATTCGCCTCCTAATCCCATAGAAAAACTACAAATACTGAAATAGTCATGTTTCTATCTCTATACATGCTATACCACAGAGGACAACACTCTGCCAACAGACCTCTAATGGTTGTAAGTTATAACTGATGACAGCGCAGGAAATGAGGAGAATTTAAAATGGAATGCTTGTGACTGGACCAAGGGTTAGAGAAGACAGAAAAAAAAACCCACAAAAAACAGAGACCCACATTATTAGTGATCCTGGTAACTGAACAAGACATACCCCCCCCCCCCCCCCCCTTCTGAGTCAAGATACATAAACGAGCAGTCAATACACAACTGATTATAAAACTCTTGGCACACTTCCTCCTAAAACGAAAGTTACTTTTGAACAAAGCCATGTTAATGTACCCAAACAAAGCAATAAACCGATGTCCCAAGAACCAAAACTGTTCAGATGGTCATTTTTGACCTCTCCTCTTCCAGCTCCTTGAGAACAAACCGGAAGGCCTGGGTGGCAGAAGTTGGTGCAGCCGCCCCAGACATAAAGGTGTCAAGCACTAACAGTGTCGACAAAAGCTGCTTTGGGTAACAAATGTCAAAGCAGTAGTAGGACCCCAAAAGAGTCAGGAGCATCCGGAATCCTTTAGGTTCCTGAACCTCTGTGTACACACCGTCCCCAACGACGTAAACACCTGCAGGCTCATCTCCTTGAAAGAAAATGCGGATCCTAGGGGGTTCCAGATCCCGCGTGGCCAGCTTCGAAATAATGCTGGAGTCTGGAACATCCTGCACAACAAGGTTATAATTTATCAGCATAGTTTTATGTGAACAAATACTCAAAAGATAAGAAAGGAAAACAAGTGCAACTGACTGGATATATAGTGAGGTCATCCTCACATTTGATAAACAGTTTGGTCATAGACGTAGTCCTATGACCTATGCCAAAATGCATCACTGTCCGTTCATATGGAAATAGGTTTATTTCTGCAAAACAAAATGCTTGTAAAACCTCTTACCTTCAGTTCTTCAATAATGCTCTTTTTCATTTTGAGCCGCTTCTCCAGGTACTTGATGACGTCAATTGTGACTTGTGTAGGGTTTTCCTGAGAACAGAAATAAAACCATACATTACTTTGTCATACAAATTGTAAGGTAGAGATTGCCTTGACATAGTAGTCGGTCTTCAGTTTTTGCTTGTTTATGGAATTGAGTAATAAGTGAATAATATGAATTGTCGCAAGGATGGTGGAGGAATCAGGAGCAGCGAACCAATCACAGAACTGGTCCCAAATTTCATGATTAATCCAGGGAAAAAATCTTGAATAACTTACTAATATGTCACGGTATTTTGCATCGTTGTACGAGGCTACATCCATACTCCCCATCAGGCCCATGATGGAAATGACGCACTTCGCCATCCCCTCGCAGTAGGCCTGATGCTTCCCAAGTCCATTCATGAGGCTGAATTCATGCAGGATCTGGAAACACAAATTGACAGTGATGAAGACTAGAATAGAAAATCAATACTGTTTTACCTATGTATTGGGCCAGTACATGCACACCACTTCAGGGTTCAACGTTAGCGGTGGGGGGCCCCAAACATTGCCGAAAACTGGGGCCCAAGCCACCCCAGGCTAAAAATCCAACAATGAAATGTCTAATACCAGAGCCAATCACTAAAAATCGCTAGTCAAAATCGTGACTGAAATTACCGTTACGATCAATGCAGTGGAGAAAAAACATTGATTGAAATCAGACAGCTCTCATTAGATCGATATTCCTGCAAGGGAAATAACTACCAGATTGCGCTCTTTAGGATGGGAGATAAACATTGCCTTCAAAGTTTTACGTCGAAAAAACGCAAACTTTTCTCCGCTGTAGCAAATGCATTGTCGTCCTTGCCGAGCCTTTGGCGGTGAGCCACTGGGCAAAAGTGGTGAAGATACAAATGATGTTTTACAGTTTCTTCATCAGTTAAAAAGAACAATTATAGATACAATCTGAAAAAAGAAAGAAAAACACTAAACGTCTGAAGTTGACAGCTCTGTGTCTGTCTGTCTGTCTCTCTCTCTCTGAACAACAACATTCTGCAAGATAGGGTACACTATTTTTCACTTCTCTTGGTGTGTTTTTTTATAATATAAATTAGCATGAATAAGAGAGGGCCCCAGATTTTTTATTTCCGCCCCAGCAAGTTTCGTCTCTGGGGCCACTGTGGCCCCAGGCCAAATAAGTCACCGGTAGTGTCGAGCCCTGTACACCATTTAAAACCATGACTAGGGGAATTGTACCTTAGTTAGTTAGTAATCTCTGCAGCAAAGATATCTAATCCTTAAGAGGTAAACAAATGCTAAAGGAGTAAAGGAAACGGGTAACAGATCATTCCCTGTGGCCAAAGTAAAAATTTGCTTTGGATTTGGAAAGAAAAAAACCAGGGGGATGCCTTAGACCAAACCCTACTTACGTAAGAATCTAGGCGGAAGCAAGGAAAGTCACGGAAGAGAAAGGCGTAGCCTCCATTGCTCTGGTTCTCCCTCAAGTAGGCTAAACGGATCTGGCGAGTTTCCTTGAGGAGTTGCTTCACGTGGTCTTTGTTTATGGACCCATTCGGTTTGTTCCATTCTTTCTGTAACTCCTCCTGGTGTCTCTTCAAGTCCTCATCTGAGTTGGCGTTGTCCATCTGTGTTTGGGAGCTCAAGGAGAAGTCGAGCCTTTGTCTCTTGGTGGCCTTGTGATGAGTCGCCGCACCTGATGATCGTGGCAGTTGGCTCTTTGCTTTGTGATGAAATCGCAGGTGTCGCATCTTCTGACTCAGGTTCGTTGAGAAGCAGGTCTGAAAAGCAATCATTATGACTCTGCATTAAAAAAAGGAATCGCAATTGCCATATCAAACAAATCTACACAAATATTACTTGCCCCAAAACAATCGTTTAATTACTTGCCCAAAATAGGGTGAATTTACATGAATAGAATGTTACAACACTCTGAAAATTAAAAAGCTTATAAGGTGACCCTTTCATAAAAATGCCTTGAGTGGAAATCTGCATTAATTAGAGGGTTAGCTAAAAATCATGACATCAAAATCCAGTTGTACCCGCTGTGGTCATACTGCCATAATGTGACTTAGCCTGGTCAATACAAAGATACTGTTAATCACTGTGTTTGATGCATACTGTAACCTCCATGCATGACTGTGTGTAAGGGTGCGATGAGTTCTTTTAGTTTCAGATGCAAGCTGAATTTTGAGTGGGAAAGTTAAAAATGACATGTTACATACTTGCCTGGGGAACGTTGACTTTAAAAAAGCATGCAAAATTCAAATCCAGAATGGATAAATAGTGAATGAAAGAAGATGCTACCTATCGTCGGTGTAGAATTAATACCTCGTAACATAACAGAAAAAAAGAAGGATGTTACGAGGTATTAATTTAAGGCCGACAATATGCACAAAATAAAGTAAAATACACTGCTTACCCAAGGGTTAATACCAGAAAGCCCAATGACGGGATAGGCACGGTACATTTTGCGGCCAATCACGCCATAGCAGTCGGATGTTTTGAATTCCGGCAGATTATGGAGGTAGTAATTGGCCGCTTCTGCTACAACATCCTTCCAGACTCCTAGGATGCTTTTTCTTTCACCTCTCAGATAGGGCATTATCTCGGAGCTGAAGGTTGGCAAGGGTGCTCTGCGGAGTTGTTCAAGAACACCTGCAACCATAAAATACCAGTCAATTACAAATGTAATTATGCAATGGTATCACAGTTACCAATCAAAAATCAAGTAATACATCCATCCTTCCCCTCAAGTCGCAATTCTGCAGCTTTTAATTGCTTGTGGAAACACTTGTTTGATTTGTTTTTTCTTTCCTAGTCAATATAAATGTGACCAAACTTTTATTATGTTGCTACAGTTACTTTTGTGCCATGTCCTGACCTTCCAGTCATCACTTGGTCCATTTAAATTTGTGTGGTGCCACTCGTATGCTAATCTTACTCTAAATTTTGTTATTTGGTTATCTCCTTCTCAATTTCATGGCATCTTCTTTCAAGTGAAACAAGTGAAAACTTATCACTGAATTCCAACCCTCAACATCACACTGAGCTTGTGAAACAATGACTACAATGAGTGTAATGCTCAAGGCCGAAACAAAAATTTTCAACAAGTCTAAAGTTCGCAAATGAAATTCAAACGTAAAGAGAAACATTTACAAATTCAATGTATTCAGCAAAAATGCTGAAAATCTTCCACGAAAGTTTAGCAGAAAAAAAAGCAAGCTCTCCAAAGCGATAACGCCGTAAACTATAACAAAGTCAATTGACAAAAAATTAAACTATCAAATCAGTAAATGAAAATACCAGGAGCGAAGTGGCAGAGCGACCTTGTATACATTAGTATTGACCGCTAAAAAAATATGGTTGCTGCGACAGACGAGAGCCTCGTTCTCGCAAGAGTGAGACTATACAGGGTGGCGTCTCCTGATGCCGCAAGGCGTTTTTCTCTTGGTTGCCCAAGAGAGCATCTCACGAAATGAGTCTTTTTTTAATTTAAAATTATTTTTTGTAGTTAGACTTAGAGCGATCAGTAGATTGGCAAGCTGGAGATCGATCAGCTAATCTGAGGCACGGTGGAATAATCAACATTAACTGTTTCAATTGCACAATTTTGCACTGCCAACTGCACACTAAAACAACAAAACACCCCTTCAAGTTACTATTTAAAAGTTTGCTCAAGCTCATAAAACTTTTCAAAGACTAAAATTATGTTCACAAATCCTCACCAATATCATTGGCAGATGCATCACTTTCACTTTTAACAGTGAAACAGGTTCTTTCAACATCCAAAATGTCACTGGCAGTGGCAAGTCCATTTGGCGTTGAAGTCGACGCTGGCCCAAAATCTTCAAACGACGATTGGTCTTGCACCACCAAGGTCATTTGATGGGAAGTCCATGCCTGCCCCGTCTCCAGCAACAGGAACACTTTGTCCCCCAACTCCTGTAGCACCTCGTCATCGTCAATGACGGTGCCGTCTTCCTCCAGGACAACAGATAACTCTGTGCCGTCAATATTTAGTTTGGAGGCCCCTGAACATGAAAGAGAATAATAGTTACCTGTATACATTGAACACAAAATTATATGCATACAACGTCCATTAATTGCACAATTAAGCTATTTTCACCGACAGATCACACTCTCATAATCAACAATTCTGGCAAAGAGATATTGAGTATTGATCAGAGGTGCACGTGGATCCAGGATTTTAGGGGTCACAGGGACTCCCTTTCAAAATTTCTCAGGGTTCTTTTCAAAATGCAGGGGTAAAAGACCCAAAAATATGGGCAAAGGGAACACTTGGAGCCAGGATTTCAGGGGTCACAGGGACTCCCTATTAAAATGTTGGGGGTAAAAGACGCACAAATGGGGATAATGGGGATCTCAGGGGAAGGATAAAAAAACTGAAGACATAAAAGCATTGTTTAGTCCGACTCAGAGAATATTAACTCGCGTACCAACTGGCAGACATTATCTATAAATATTAAAACTGTAGAATTTATTGAAAACACATATAAGCAATTTAAAAAAGAACTTAAATAACAGGGGGAAAAATGCTGATATTCCATACTCAAAAAACAGATGTGATTTTTGCATGCAAATTTTGAACCAAGGAAAAATAATCAGTCATGAGGTTTTGGTCACTGTTTCAGTGTTTGTTTTTAGAAAAGTCTGCCTCCAAATTAAAAGGTTTCGCAGCGAAAACTGTCAAACCATGAATGTTATTCAGTCCAAACTTTGCAGACATCTGTTTCTTGAGTCAATTGAATTTCAGCTTTACCTTTTGTGATCAATTGTTGCAACGTCTCAGCAATGACAGCTTTCTTCACACTCCGGTCGGCATTCCAAATTTTGAACACTGGCATCCTTAATTAGCAAAAAACATTTTCACAAATTATATGACTGCATCGCGATTTTGTGTGTGTCACACAATAGTGATTATTGCGACCAACATGCTGTTTGTGAAAAGGTGATTTCCAGGTTCTGTGAGTCTAACGAGAGGAAACACCCAATATAAAAAATATAAAAAATACTACTGGTAGTATCAAAATCTTCACACATCATTTAGACATTACAGTCCTGGCATAGTTAGAGCAGACTTAAATGACAGTAATGTGCGCATATGACGAAAAGAAGTAAGGATTTGTTTGGACCACAAATGAAACCGTGAAAAAAAAAGTGCACAGACTTTGACATGTCAAAAGACTGAAGACTGACTATCAAACCAATCTCTGAGCCCTTGTATGCATGGCAAGTTTAGAAAACGTGATCGTACGTGTGGCTATTGCTGTTCATTACAACGTTCTTGCCCAGGTATCTGTACACACTGAGTGGCCACCTGAACTTCAGCTGTGTGAAAGGGATGAAATCCATCTTGTCTGTCGGTGTGAGGATGTAAGATAAGATGTGAAGGTCAAATGTTGCGCTCATGACTTTCAAAACAAAGTATTTTACATGATCAACGACAACTACTGAGTCAAGAAAAGCAAACGTAGGTTCATCATCATCAGCATAGTTCAAAACTAGTGCACATCCTTTTCTGTATTCTTTACCATGTATGGCTGTCGATGAGCAGACATATACTTCATCAGAAGAATCAGGTAGGACAGTTTGTTTTGTGTCCAACAGTTGTGGATAAACTTCACTGAACTTTAACAATGAACCCTTTCCAACAATGTCACCTTCGTACAAGTAGTTTGGGTTGCGTCCCTCAGTGTACCCACTCTGTTTGAATGCCATATGCAGTTGATGGCGTTTGGCAAGAGTCAAAGGTAAGTTCTTGAAATTCTTGTACCGCACATTTGAAAAGTATCCATTTTTCCCTTCATACCGCATACACCAGTGATGTCTCAATGGGCCGAACATTGTCATTTGGCTTGGGAAATGAACAAGGTAATGCATTTTGGGAATGAATGATGCCTTTGGGTACAACTTTTGAAAGGAGGAGAGGTACTCTTGGATGAGAATATCCAAATACACACTTGTGTATTCTCCAGAATAAGTGGATGTGCAAAAAATTGTAATTTGCACCAGACGCAAAAAGTTGAGCCAGTGGGCATCATCTCTTTCCACTTTATTGGCGATCATGAAAGGAAATGTTTGCATAAGTGTGAGCATACCAGCAGCTGTTTGCCTCAAGTTGCCTTTCTCACTGAGATGCTGCTTTTCAATTGGTGCAGGTTTGTCCTTCACATGAAGGTAGGAGTATGCAAACCCTTGAATGCATGTATTCAACCACCGAAGAGTAAAATACTTTTTCACCCAAATGAAGTGATTCAAAGCATGGGATAGTTCATGAAGTGCAACACCTTCTAGTAGCACATGCATAGGATCCTGCACAAGCCCAGCAATCAAATCAAAGTGGGGAACCTGCATCAAGACACTGCTGCTGTTAATTCCCCAAAGCTTACTCCAGTAAGCCCGAGTCTCTTTGCTCAGTGGGTTCAAGTCAGAGTGAAGATGAGCACATCTCTCCCTATGGGCTTGCATTGTCCTTCTTGTGACCTCGGCTTCTGATTTTACTGTTGACAGCTTCTTGTTTTCAAGGTCGCAAACACGACAATTCTTTAATGCAAATGAAACGCCTTCCTTGAACCCCCCTAACCAGTTTGAGGCTAGCGTGTCGGCTGAGGCAAAAACAAGCGCTCCCCTGATTCTCATCTGGGTTCCAAAAATGTGCATGTCAATGCCAACAGATAACTCATTAAGAGTGTGAAGGAAATCTGCCAACAACTTTTGAAGAGCGTTTGCATCTCTTACATGAATGGTTTTTGCAATTGCGACAAGCTGTATCACTTGCAATCTTGAGCGGAGGTGAGGTGGGATATTGCCAAGTGTAAAATAGAAGACA
The DNA here is from genome assembly GCF_037325665.1 of Littorina saxatilis. Classification (NCBI taxonomy): domain Eukaryota; kingdom Metazoa; phylum Mollusca; class Gastropoda; order Littorinimorpha; family Littorinidae; genus Littorina; species Littorina saxatilis. The sequence continues at coordinate 57,789,808 of NC_090248.1, read as the reverse complement.
GAGACTTTGTTCTTCTTCACATGGGTGCCAATGGGATTGACTATCTCCAGATCATCACAGTTCATGAAAATCTGCAGTGCTTTTTGATCAATGGAAAACAAAGGATGCTCCTTTATGGCGGCTCCATCACAAACATCATATTTGAAATCGCTGTGATCGTTTGAATGGTGTGGGTTTTGAACACACTCCCATACCTCTTGCATGTGAAGCAGATTAACAAGGTTTTCTTTCAGGGGAACAAAGTACCCAAAGTTTGCACAGTTTTTATGTTTACCTTTAACTGTAACAATTCTCTCACCTAGTTTCACTTTCTGTGGATGGAGAAGAGTTTTCAAATCACTGGAATACACTTTTTGTCTCTTTGCATTCGAGTCAAAAGCATCTAACAGAATATCAGTTGGAACACTGTCACACACAGTTGGATCAATGCCAAGTTCTGTAAATTTTCTCTTCAACTGTGATTTGTAATGATCCAAATGTTGTTCTACCAATGTACTGGTAGAAGATACCACTTTGTCAATTGCTGCCTGAGACATGTTATGTTCAGCTTGAAGCGACAATGTGTATGCCATGTTGAAATCAAATGATTGTAAGTCCTCTTCTGCATTATGAGTATCACTGTCAGTGTCATGTCTATCGGATTCACAATGTAAAACATTCACATCATTTCCATCAGTTGGGGAATTATCTGGAGCAGGGTGCTTCCTGTGCATGTGCATTTTAAAGGATGCCCATGATCTTGTTGAATAGGCACAAGAAGCAACATTACAGGCAACATAAAATCCTGGATGGTTTTTGTGCGTTTTAACATAGTGAGAC
>NC_090248.1:57763989-57781489 GCF_037325665.1 Littorina saxatilis | reverse complement strand
TGTCTTTGATGACGTCATATCCGGATTTTCGTGAAAGTTGAGGCGGCACTGTCACGCCCTCATTTTTCAACCACATTGGTTCACATTTTGGTCAAGTAATCTTCGACGAAGCCTGGACTTCGGTATTGCATTTCAGCGTGGTGGCTTAAAAATTAATTAATGACTTTGGTCATTAAAAATCGGAAAATTGTAAAAAAAAATAAAAATTTATAAAACGATCCAAATTTACGTTTATCTTATTCTCCATCATTTGCTGATTCCAAAAACATTTAAATATGTTATATTTGGATTAAAAACAAGCTCTGAAAATTAAATATATAAAAATTATTATCAAAATTAAATTGTCCAAATCAATTTAAAAACACTTTCATCTTATTCCTTGTCGGTTCCTGATTCCAAAAACATATAGATATGATATGTTTGGATTAAAAACACGCTCAGAAAGTTAAAACAAAGAGAGGTACAGAAAAGCGTGCTATCCTTCTTAGCGCAACTACTACCCCGCTCTTCTTGTCAATTTCACTGCCTTTGCCATGAGCGGTGGCCTGACGATGCGACGAGTAAAATGGCATTGCGTTCAGTTTCATTCTGTGAGTTCGACAGCTACTTGACTAAATGTTGTATTTTCGCCTTACGCGACTTGTCTACCTCTGTTCGTTCCCCCCATTTGTTGTGCTTTCAGAATCACTAGTGTCGCTATTGTTCAAGAAAATTCAGGTCAGTAGAAGAGGTTGGGAAGAAATGACTTAAAGCAGCTTGGGAGATGCTATCAGACGTTTTGACGCAGGCTGCCGGGTGGAACCAAACAGGGGTGGGGGGGGGGATGAGGAAGGTAAAAAGGAAGGGGAAGGGGTATAAAACGTAAGGTTGTGGGTAGAACGGGTGCACAGCTTGTCAGATGAAGAAGACTGGAGCTGACGGAAGCAAGAGGAGTCAAGGGCCTGGGGTGAGGGGTGACGGGGAGGGGGGGGGGGGGGTGGGGTGGTAGGAGGGACAGGGAGGAACAGGTATAGATGAAGGAATGAAAAAGAAGAAGAGGAAAAAGAAGCATAGCGTTGGCGCAATCAGCGGTTACCTCTGGGGGCCGTCACATCAAAGCGTGGCGTGTGACGCTGATCTCCGCATCTCGACCTCCGAGTCCATACTCCGGGTGTACCTCGTCTTATCATCACCACCCTCCCTCCCTTCTGTTTCGCTTAGCTCTTTTTCTCCCTCCTTTCCCCTCTCCTCCCTATAGCCTCTTTAAGCTTGTATACACCTACAGATTAGCCTTCCCACTCCCACACCCCCCTCCCCCTTCCCCCTTACCCCTGTCCTGCCTGTCAGCTTCTTACCTAGCGTTTTGCATACCCCACCACCCCTCCCCTCACCCCCTTCCTCCCATCTCTGTCTCTAGCTCAGTACACCGAGTGCCTATAAGCCTACTATTCTTTCAATCTCCCCCCCCCCCCCTTTCCGTATCCCCTATCAGTTCTGTAACCTAGCTATTCTTATTTTGACCCCACCCCCCCCCCCGCCCCCCTCCATCTATCCTTCTTTTGCCATGGCTTCAATACACTTACCGCTTACGTTGTCCTCCCCTTTCCCCCATCCCCCTACACCCCACCCCCCCCCTGTCCATATGCCCCTCTCAGATTCTGTACATCTCATTCTTCTAATCTTGGCTTTTCTCCTCTTCGCCCCCCACCCCCTCCCTGGTTCACGTGTTCTATTTTTTTCTTATTTTTTCTTGTCTTTTTTTGTTGATTGCCCGAGCGATTTTTTTCTGTAAAAACAATTTCCTGAGACGGAATATCAAAGAAGACAAAAGCGCTGATCAGGAGAAAGAAACAAGTCGCGTAATGCGAAAATACAACATTTAGTCAAGCTCAGTCGAACTCACAGAATTAGAATGAAACTGAACGCATTGCATTTTTTCCGCAAGACCGTACACTCGTAGCATCGTCTGTCCACCGCTCGTGGCAAAGGCAGTGAAATTAACAATACAGAAAAGCGCGGTAGCGGTTGCGCTGAAAAGGATAGCCCGCTTTTCTATATCTCTATTCTTTTTAACTCTCTGAACGTGTTTTTAATCCAAACATATCATATCTATATATAGCTATTCTGATGGACACGTGGGGGAATTCGGGGGCTGTGATTGGATGGTCTCTTCCGATCATCAAAGCCATAGACCATTTATCCTGGACCGTCAACTAGCTCTCTCTCCGCTCTTTCTCTCTATTACGAGGTAGCGCCTCTCGCATTTAGGAACCTACGCTTACATGGCATTTCAGAAATCAGGGGGATGTCATATCCGGTGTCGATTGTAAATATGGACGAAGTTGCCGAGGTAAGTTCTGAAAATGCAAAAATAAACTCAGCAAAAATGCATATGGAACATGTTTTTCGATGAGTTTTGTTAAGTTTAGTTTAGAGTTTTGGAAAATCGAAAATTTTTATCTAAATTTTGATTTGATTAATATACTTACCCGAATCACATGATTAGCATTGACCCACTTCGATGCATAGGTTATGATAAAAGCTACCCCGTCTAGGTATAAGGGGAGCAACCCCAACTAAAAAAGTGACTGCACCAGCATGACTGACACCCTGGGTTACGTCCCATGTAGCCTACTACGTCATCAATGGTGCTGGTCACGTGATACCCCTTCAATCGACTAATTGAACATCCAAAATCGTGCGGGGCAGGAGGGAGGGAATTACCCATGTGATTCGGGTAAGTATATTAATCAAATCAAAATTTAGATAAAAATTTTCGATTATAATTACATATTCTTACGCCGAATCACATGATTAGCAGATAACTCCAACCAGGCGGTGGGTAAGATCAAAGAAGTTCAAACCCACTCTTAAAATCTGGAGAGGCATTGTCCCGCTGCCACCAAAGCAGGAAGGGACCTAGATCCATCGTTACAGATAGATCCATACTGCCAGAAGGCAGCAATGTCTCCCTATTAAACTGATAAAGACAAAAGCCGAGCACCAGTAAGCTGTGTGCAGGACATCATCCAACCTCCCAGACCGTAAAACGGCCGAGGAGGAGGCCCAGGCCCTGGAAAAAGAGCTCGGGCTGAGCCTAGGGGAAAGATAGCCGAAAGCTACGCCAAGGCGGAGGGGAAGAGAATCCCTCGCCAAAAAACTGGCCCACTGCCAAACATCAGGGAAAGAGCCGGTGAGAAAGAAAACATCTAGCTCACTCTAAAACCCTTGCCAGGAACTGGCCCACTGCCAAAAGACAGAACGAGGACCGAGAACCAACCTAAATGACAGTCGCAATGCCGCTCAGGCAAAAAAGCGAAAGACAGCATCAGAGAGCCCGTAAGCTGTGCTCAGCACTTCTTGCCATCTCCTGAACCATAAAGGGGCTCAAGTCTTGAATAACCCGAGCCGAGTAGAGGGGCAGACAAGCTGCCCCCCCCCCCCCTTACTATTGGAAGGAAAAGCCAAAAACCCTGGAAACGACAAGCGTAAGGTTGACCGATCATAAATGAAAAGCACCAACCTTCCCCAGGACCGTAAGACAATCATGCCAAAGAAAAAGCCTTGGCATGGAGAGAGGCCCGAAAGGCCGGAGAGATAACGGTCAGCTCCAGAGAGGAGTGACCTGTTTCCTAGAAAGAGAGAGAGACGTCTGAGTACAAAAAACCAGAGTCAAACTCAAAGAAAAAACTCAGAAGAGACGGTCACCAGAAGTCCACTACCGGACCATGCAGAAGCACAGAGGGAGGTAAACAGAGGAAGAAGCGGCCTACGAAAAGTGTAAGCCGCCAGCAGAGCGGAGAACGCGATGGCCAAAGCCTGATGTGACCGGTGACTCTAACCAAAATGACTAAAGTCAGAGTGATCACAAAGCAGTCTGCTTGTAGGTAAACGAAAGAAAATCAAAAACCCAAAACAGAAACGAGGCTGGAAAGGAAAAACAGAAAACTGTGAAGCTAACCAGCCTTAAGACTCCCTGAACGAGAGTTCACAAGAAGAAGGGCCCGAAGAAATTTCGCGGCCGACCGAGCCCAGAAAATTCCTGAGTCTGGCTGAAAAACCAAACACGTCTGATACCTCAGAACCGAGAATCAGACACGGAACACAACAGGCAAGAGTCCGTAATAGTTGCCAGCGGTAGAAGGGTGACCGTAACAGGCAACCCACCCCACCGGAAGTCGACCCGACCCGCCTCATGGCAGGATGAGGGAAAAGAGGAAGACACAAAATCTAGAGACACGGAGACCGTAGTCGCCCATGCCAGGCAGGAGACTATTACACGGGCTAAGGCTGAGAGCCGTAACGCCCGTAGACCCGCCATCAAAGATGCTGGGCTGAAAGCCCGCACCAAGAAACCAGAAAATTAACTAGACCTCTACCGAAAGGGGAGGTTTAGCCAATAAAGCTGAGAAAAGTGATAGGCCACAAGAATGACCCCTCACCATGCATTGCTAAAACCAATGCAAACTCAGTAAAATCTGAATGTAACCTCCGAGGCCAACTCAAGCAAACCTTAAGTTTGGACGAAACACCAGAACAAGTCCGATCGCTAGAGAAAGACAGAGTCAAAATCGGCGAAAAGCCCACTAGGACCAAGTCCAAAAGAGTAGACAACAACCACCACCACCAACGGATGAAATGGCTGTTGCACCAGCCGAGGCTGAAAAACCCGGATGCCCTAATGCAGGCTGTTGTTCCCAAAAAAAAAAAACAGACTAAGACGTCTGTGCAAGGAAGAACCTCTCCGGATAAACCTGAGCTGAGGACTTAGCCTGAAAAAGCTGAGTCTGCTTAGGTAGAGCCCGTTTTGCTGCTTCAAAGCTTGGAGAGCAAAAGAAGAGACCTGAAGGTCCCTACACATCTATATCTCCTTGGAGGCCAGGAGGCCAAGGAGGCCTTGGAAGCCAGGAGACTTAAGAGGCCAGGAGGCCTTGGAGGCCCGGAGGCCATGGAGGCCAGGAGGCCTTGGAGACCAGGAGGCCAGGAGGCCTTGGAAGCCAGGAGACCTTAGAGGCCAGGAGGCCTAAGAGGCCAGGAGGCCTTGGAGACCAGGAGGCCTCAGAGGCCAGGAGGCCTTGGAGACCAGGAGGCCCGGAGGCCTTGGAAGCAAGGAGACCTTAGAGGCCAGGAGGCCTAAGAGGCCAGGAGGCCTTGGAGGCCATGGAGGCCTTGGAGACCAGGAGGCCTCAGAGGCCAGGAGGCCTTGGAGGCCTTGGAGGCCGGGAGGCCCTAGAGGCCAGGAGGCCTTGGGGGCCAGGAGGCCTAAGAGACCAGGAGGCTTCAGAAACCAGGAGGACTTGAAGGCCAGGAGGCCTTAGAGGCCAGGAGGCCGAAGAGAGACCCATCCACCGAGGGTGAAGAACTAAGGGTGTCTCATTGATTCCTCACAAACTAGGAATGGGCGAGGAACAAGTCCCGTCTGTACATGACCGTATGGGCATTGTGCAGAGAGGAAGGACTTCTCCGTTCTAAATTCGCCCTAGCAAAAGTGGAGAAAGCATCCCCTGCGTCCTGCTCTAAACTGAGAGTAAAGGGCGCAAAGAACTCCGTAAAGGAGTGTCTCCGAGATGGAAGCAAGTTCCAAAAGCTGTCTGCCCACTTCCTCAGAGGGGAAGAGAGTCTGCTCAGAGAGCAGGGGACTCGAAACGTTCCCCAAAGAAGAAGTTCCGGCGTGACCGGCAAAGGTGCACGCAGAGGGGCAAAAGACGACAGCAAATTCCGGGACATCTTGGGCAAAGGCAACCTCCTCTGAGCCGCTAATGTCCCGAAGCTGGGAAGGCCGGAGCCTGAAGCCCCTTTCCTGCAGGTCAACGGCCAAACTTCACCCCTGACTAAGAGGAGGATGAGAGGCGTCGAAGACCAAAGGCACAGGAAGTGAGGAGAACGGCAGAACCCACTACCGAAGTGTGTGGTAGCTGCTAATCCGCCTGAGGCAGGGAGCCTGCAAGCCCAAAGGGCACTGCTGATGAAAAAACCAGACTCAAACCAGATGGGACCATAGCAGGTCCACTATCCAGTGAGCCCCCACTTCCGGCCGGAGCCAGAAGCGCAGAGGTCGCGTACGACCACCGCCGTAAGGCAAGGTTCGAACTGAACGTGCCAGTAGCCTGTGCACTAACCAGTGAACCGATACCTCCAGCCGGAACTGGAAGCACAGCCGTCGCGTAGGGCAAGGCTCGAAACCGGACGTGACAGCAGTCTGTACACTAACCAGTGAACCTACGCTTCCGGCCGTAACCAGAAGCGGCGCTGTCGCGGACAACTGCTGAAGTAGGTAAAGGCTCGAACCAGAAGTGACAGCAACCTGAGCACTAACCAGTGAACCTACACTTCCGGCCGGAACCGGAAGCCCAGCTGACGTTGACGACTGCTGACGTAGGGTAAGGCCCAAACCGGACGTGACAGCGGCCTGTGCACTGCCGGTGAACCTACACTCCCGGCCGGAACCGGAAGCGCAGCTGCCGCGGACGACTGCTGACGTAAGGCAAGGCTCAAACCGGACGTGAACGTAGTCCGAACACTAGCCAGTGAGCCTTTTACTTCCGGCCTGAGCCGGAAGCAGCTGTCGCGGACGACTGCTGACGTAAGATGTGGGACGCACCGGACGTGACAGCAGGCTGCGCACGAGCGGAAGAACCACTGCTTCCGGCCGGAGCCGGAAGCCCAGCTGTCGCGTACAACTGCTGGTGTAAGGCGGGGTTCGGTCCGGACGTGAACGCAAGTCGCTCACTAGCCGGTGAACCCCTACTTCCTGCCAGAGCAGGAAGCCCAGCTGTCGGAACCGACTGCTGGAGTACGGAGAGGTTCTGACCCGACGTGAACGCAAGTCGCTCACTAGCAGGAGAACATCCGATTCCGGAAACCGGAAGTGCAGCTGCCGTAAACGGCTGCTGCAGACACCAACCTTGAAGTGGCCGGATCCCCGGAGGGACATGCACTGTTGCGCTACCGCAAGCGGAAGGCAACCAATGCCGGCCAGGAAGAGGAGAAGAAGATCCCCAAGGGACCGTCCAGAAACATCGCGGTGGACAGCAGCCTGGACCGGAGAAGACCCAGCGTCTGAAGGAGAGAACGTCGCCTAACCCCCAGGCGGGGGGCAGAGCTGGCGACGAAGTCCGCCGAGGCAAACCTCGCGAACGAGGGAATCTATTTCTGGAAATAAGCAAAAGATAAGTGCAGACCCCAGAGCCCTAGACTCTGGAGCCGAAACAGACGTAAAACGACAGCCTTGGAGGCCAAAACGGACGGCAGAGAGCCAGACGGCCAATCGTCCGTAACATAAAAAACGGCACAGAACAACGTAAAAAACTTGCCTAAAATTGTGCCAACATGAACAACAAAGGCGTTCTTCAAAATAAGAGGCTGCTGAGGGATAGAGCTTAGCAGGGCCCAAGCCCTAACCCTCAGCCTTAGCTCCCTCTAATTCTCATTAACGGCCAAGTAAGCACCGAGAGAAAAATAATAAAACAACTGAAACTAGCAAAGTCCGAAAGGACACCAGCCTTTCAGAAGCCAGCAAAGAGGGCAGCTAAAACCAGTTTAGGAGCTACCAAAGGCAGCTAAACAACTAGCTATACGAAGAGTTAAGCGTCCGAGTACGGACGAAAAATCAACATAACAACAACATGCTAGCTAAAAAATGGCGACCAAGGAGGAAGCCACAAGTCTGAAAATAATAAAGTCCGTACAGACACAAACATTTCAGAAGCAAGCGAGCAAAAAAGATAAGCACGTACGTAAAAGCTACCGACGGCAGCTACAAAGCAAGCTACGACAGCGTTAATAGCCCGAACACGGCTAAAACAACAGAAGCCAGCCAACGTGCTAATGCAAATGGCGACCGTGAGGAAGCCAAACAACCGCTGAAAACTTCAGAGTCCAAAGGACATGCGAAATTCACAGCAGAAACAATAAAACATACAAGAAAATATGAACGATCTCACCAGCTGCAAGCCAGCAAGAAGTAGACGGGGGCCGAGGCCGGTGGGTGCCGTAGACACAAAACCAGCCAGAGCAAAAGCGAACACAACCGTCACCCTTGAGTGATAGTAGTCGATTGAAGGGGTATCACGTGACCAGCACCATTGATGACGTAGTAGGCTACATGGGACGTAACCCAGGGTGTCAGTCATGCTGGTGCAGTCACTTTTTTAGTTGGGGTTGCTCCCCTTATACCTAGACGGGGTAGCTTTTATCATAACCTATGCATCGAAGTGGGTCAATGCTAATCATGTGATTCGGCGTAAGAATATGTAATTATAATCCAGTTCATTGTCACCTCCCATTGTCACAAATAACTGGAGCGTGCTTTCTTTTCACGGTCTTCGAATCGCTGGCCTTTCAAACCGGACGTCACGCGCCCCTGAAAGTCGAGAGTCGTAACCTCGAAGGGTCACGTGACGAGTTGGCGGTCCAGGCTATTTGGTCTATGTCAAAGCATAATGCTACGGAAGTCGGCCATTTTTGCCAATATCCTAAAGCATATTGACAATAACAAAGACGCATGGTTCCGGTTTACCCATCTGTACCACACGATGTTTCAATCCGACAACAGCACACACTGACAACTTGAAATTCTTCTCGGGAATGTTTTTCAGCTTTACAAATGTCGATAGCATACCCTTTTCTGCTAACTTCCTGATGAAACAGGACTAAACCAATTATTTTCTGTCCCTAAACACCACAAAATGCCCAAAGTCGAAAGATGTAGTACAAACAGGGGAGTAAAACGGAACAGCCGTTTTTGTGTGCCTGTGTGAGCTAAGTTGCCGACTAACACAAACTTTCGCATTCGGCTTTTCTTATCTCGTAACTCCACACTAAATACCCAATTCCCCTCTGAAGTATTGATGTTCAACCCATGGCACTAACATTCATGTAGTCGTTTATAACTGAGGTTGAAAAATTCGCTTCATGACGAGACAAGTATAAATGCCTGTTACCAAACTGAAAACTTCTCTGCCGTCTGCTCGCGTTGTACGGATTAGCTTTTCTCTTCTCCTCCCCTTGTTGCATCCTAGTTCTTCAGTTGTTTCTAGTTTTCCGTTGATGTTGTGTTTTGGTCTTCTTCATAAGTAGTCTTGTTCAAAATTAAAAAAACTCAAACTTCTTTTTGTTGTATACGAATGAACCAATAAAAAGCTGTTTAACAGCTGTGTTGTCAAATCGAGGTTTTTTTCTCCAAAGTCAGCCTGCACAAAACTAATGCGCATAAGAAACGGCGTCTGCTATCAAAACCTGAGATCAACGCATCGACGCAAAAACTGTCATTTTGTAAGTTTGGAACAACAAATCAAGGTCAGAACAGCTATATAATCGCTATTGTATTTTCAGCGTAGCAATAGGGTCCGATATTTAGACTCGAACAAGTATAATGCGACTCGTCTTCGACTCGTCGGCATTATACTTGTCTCGTCTAAATATCGGACCCTATTGCTACGCTGAAAACACAATAGCTGTTAATGTTTATGGAATCAGGAACGGACAAGGAATAAGATGAAATTGTTTTTAAATCGATTTCGGAAATTTAATTTTAATGATAATTTTTATATTTTTAATTTTCAGAGCTTGTTTTTAATCCGAATATAACATAATTATATGTTTTTGGAATCAGAAAATAATTAAGAATACGATAAACGTAATTTTGGATCGTTTTATAAAAATATAATTTTAATTACAATTTTCAGATTTTTAATGACCAAAGTCATTAATTAAATTTTAAGCCTCCAATCTGTTATGCAATACCAAAGTCCGGCCTTCGTCGAAGATTGCTTTGCCAAAATTTCAATCAATTTTATTGAAAAATGAGGGTGTGACAGTGCCGCCTCAACTTTTACAAAAAGCCGGATATGACGTCATCAAAGACATTTATCGAAAAAAATGAAAACATTTCTGGGGATATCATGCCCAGGAACTCTTATGTAAAATGTCATAAAGATCGGTCCAGTAGTTTACTCTGAATCGCTCTACACACACACACAGACACACATACACCACGACCCTCGTTTCGATTCCCCCTCTATGTTAAAACATTTAGTCAAAACTTGACTAAGTGTAAAAAGACAAGACACACAAACATAAAACGGAAGAGTAGGAACTAAGCCATGCAAAACATGCAACCTTAAGAAGGACAAGGACACACAAACATAAAACGGAAGAGTAGGAACTAAGCCATGCAAAACATGCAACCTTAAGAAGGACAAGGACACACAAACATAAAACGGAAGAGTAGGAACTAAGCCATGCAAAACATGCAACCTTAAGAAGGACAAGGACACACAAACATAAAACGGAAGAGTAGGAACTAAGCCATGCAAAACATGCAACCTTAAGAAGGACAAGGACACACAAACATAAAACGGAAGAGTAGGAACTAAGCCATGCAAAACATGCAACCTTAAGAAGGACAAGGACACACAAACATAAAACGGAAGAGTAGGAACTAAGCCATGCAAAACATGCAACCTTAAGAAGGACAAGGACACACAAACATAAAACGGAAGAGTAGGAACTAAGCCATGCAAAACATGCAACCTTAAGAAGGACAAGGACACACAAACATAAAACGGAAGAGTAGGAACTAAGCCATGCAAAACATGCAACCTTAAGAAGGACAAGGACACACAAACATAAAACGGAAGAGTAGGAACTAAGCCATGCAAAACATGCAACCTTAAGAAGGACAAGGACACACAAACATAAAACGGAAGAGTAGGAACTAAGCCATGCAAAACATGCAACCTTAAGAAGGACAAGGACACACAAACATAAAACGGAAGAGTAGGAACTGAGCCATGCAAAACATGCAACCTTAAGAAGGACAAGGACACACAAACATAAAACGGAAGAGTAGGAACTAAGCCATGCAAAACATGCAACCTTAAGAAGGACAAGGACACACAAACATAAAACGGAAGAGTAGGAACTAAGCCATGCAAAACATGCAACCTTAAGAAGGACAAGGACACACAAACATAAAACGGAAGAGTAGGAACTAAGCCATGCAAAACATGCAACCTTAAGAAGGACAAGGACACAAAAACATAAAACGGAAGAGTAGGAACTGAGCCATGCAAAACATGCAACCTTAAGAAGGACAAGGACACAAAAACATAAAACGGAAGAGTAGGAACTAAGCCATGCAAAACATGCAACCTTAAGAAGGACAAGGACACACAAACATAAAACGGAAGAGTAGGAACTAAGCCATGCAAAACATGCAACCTTAAGAAGGACAAGGACACACAAACATAAAACGGAAGAGTAGGAACTAAGCCATGCAAAACATGCAACCTTAAGAAGGACAAGGACACACAAACATACAACGGAAGAGTAGGAACTAAGCCATGCAAAACATGCAACCTTAAGAAGGACAAGGACACACAAACATAAAACGGAAGAGTAGGAACTAAGCCATGCAAAACATGCAACCTTAAGAAGGACAAGGACACACAAACATAAAACGGAAGAGTAGGAACTAAGCCATGCAAAACATGCAACCTTAAGAAGGACAAGGACACACAAACATAAAACGGAAGAGTAGGAACTAAGCCATGCAAAACATGCAACCTTAAGAAGGACAAGGACACACAAACATAAAACGGAAGAGTAGGAACTAAGCCATGCAAAACATGCAACCTTAAGAAGGACAAGGACACACAAACATAAAACGGAAGAGTAGGAACTAAGCCATGCAAAACATGCAACCTTAAGAAGGACAAGGACACACAAACATAAAACGGAAGAGTAGGAACTAAGCCATGCAAAACATGCAACCTTAAGAAGGACAAGGACACACAAACATAAAACGGAAGAGTAGGAACTAAGCCATGCAAAACATGCAACCTTAAGAAGGACAAGGACACACAAACATAAAACGGAAGAGTAGGAACTAAGCCATGCAAAACATGCAACCTTAAGAAGGACAAGGACACACAAACATAAAACGGAAGAGTAGGAACTAAGCCATGCAAAACATGCAACCTTAAGAAGGACAAGGACACACAAACATAAAACGGAAGAGTAGGAACTAAGCCATGCAAAACATGCAACCTTAAGAAGGACAAGGACACACAAACATAAAACGGAAGAGTAGGAACTAAGCCATGCAAAACATGCAACCTTAAGAAGGACAAGGACACAAAAACATAAAACGGAAGAGTAGGAACTAAGCCATGCAAAACATGCAACCTTAAGAAGGACAAGGACACAAAAACATAAAACGGAAGAGTAGGAACTAAGCCATGCAAAACATGCAACCTTAAGAAGGACAAGGACAGCAAAAACAAACAAGTCGCGTAAAGCGATATTACTACATTTAGTCAACCCTTCAAATTAACTCACAGAGTGAAATTGACCGCACCGCATTTTGTTCCAATAGCTGTGTCAGTTTCACGTCGCTCTGTCGCGTTTACGGACAGAAACTGACAAGCCACTATAGCACGGTAACAACAACAACAACAACAACAACAACTACAACAACAAGTAAGCAACAAAGGACTGACAAAGAAAAAAAAGAACAACAAAAAGTCCACACAAAAACTGAGCGCGGTTTAAATAGAGAGCCAGGCTAATTCTGAACTAGCATGTACATGCAAAAGCATATAGCCCACTCCACGGCATTAATCTCTGATCCCAACAGCATACTGTAGGTAGATAAAAGAGGGGGGGGGGGGGGCTTAGAGTGTTGAGAAATAAGCTGCTTACACTGTGTAGGTAAAAGGAAAACGCAGCCAGTTATCTCGGTTTGCCATCTCCCGACTCTCCGCGGCAGGCAAGGATAAGGTGTGCCTAAAGCTTTGATTACCTGCTACACCTCACAGGTACTCACAGCGCTGCATACAAAATGCTCAGGTAAAATATAGTGCACGTCGGTGAGCCGCATGTCACAGCATATATTGCAGCAAAGAAAATTATAGAAGAACAAAAGTAAGTTGTTTGGTGGGTTGGGTGCCTCATCCTATGTAAAAGCCGGGCCTCATCCTATGTAAAATCCTGGCCTCATCCTATGTAAAAGCCTGGTCTCATCCTATGTAAAAGCCTGGCCTCATCCAGTGTAAACATCCTGGTCTCATCCTATGCAAAAGCCTGGCCTCATCCAATGTAAAAGCCTGACCTCATCCTATGTAAAATCCTGGCCTCATCCAATGTACAAGCCTGATCCCATCCTATGTAAAAGCCTGGCCTCATCCTATGTACAAGCCTGATCCCATCATATGTAAAAGCCTGGTCTCATCCAATGTAAAAGCCTGGTCTCATCCTATGTAAAAGCCTGACCTCATCCTATGTAAAAGCCTGGTCTCATCCTATGTAAAAGCCTGGTCTCATCCTATGTAAAAGCCTGGCCTCATCCAGTGTAAACATCCTGGTCTCATCCAATGCAAAAGCCTGACCTCATCCAATGTAAACGCCTGGCCAGATCTGATAATTATATTCAGCCGAATCGTTTACACGGGAAGGACTGTGCCTTTAAGCCTCTGTAGTTTGTCGGGACACTCAGTTAAAAAAGGCTAATTGTGTTAGTCTGTACTTTAACTATCTGTTCTACTTTCATTAAATTTCGCCTGCCATCCAGGTTCCTGAAACAAGCTGAGAATGCATTAAAATGTGTGTGTTTTTGTGTCCTCTTTTTCTGAAGGTGACTCTTCTCAAGCAATAATGTCCATAAAATAGAAATAGAGAAAAAGAAGGAAAAACGGTCTCACAAAAAGTTTCATACAAAGAAGCTAGACACGAACTAATTTCTTCTTTTTCAGCCCTTTTTCTCGACGACTTTTAGGGCTTATAACGCGGCTTGTTCAAAGACTGGTTTGGGATGAGAAATTAGAAGAACAAAAAGAAGAAGAAGAAGAAGAAATAAAACTAAAAAAAAAGGTTAAGAAAAGACAAACACGAGCACAAAGAACCAGGTCTATTAAGACCAAAAGCAGCACGAAGAAGTTTACGACATAAAACGCGCGCTCAGTGACCTTTTGAAATCTCCTTTTAAAATCTCTTTAAAATCCATGGACGAAAGTGAGAAAAAGAAAGAAACAAAAACCTTCCCACGGCAATATCTTTAATTGTGTCTGAAGGATCTACTGTGTCTTTCTAATGGTGCAAAATTGAAAGGCAGGCCATCAATATTTATCAGCCCATTCTTCACAGCCAGAGCTGCTAATAGCATTAGTCTCAATCCCTAACCCAGTTTTCTGATCATAAATTTACATTTAAGAAGCATTGTAAAAACCATGCAAGGGGAGACAATCTCGTTATCTTCCAGCGAACGAGCAGCCACATACATTATCCAGAGAAGGTGTGTGTGTGTGTGTGGGGGGGGGGGGGGGGGGGGGGGCAGGGAGAGGGGCAGGAGAAAATGGCTTAAGAAGCGATCCTTTTGTTACATTTAGTCAAGTTTTGACTAAATGTTTTAACATAGAGGGGGAATCGAGACGAGGGTCGGGGTGTGTGTGTGTGTGTGTGTGTGTGTGTGTGTGTGTGTGTGTGTGTGTGTGTGTGTGTAGAGCGATTCAGACTAAACTACTTGACCGGTCTTTATGAAATTTGACATGAGAGTTCCTGGGTATGATATCCCCGGACGTTTTGTATTTTTTTTTAAATAAATGTCTTTGATGACGTCATATCCGGCTTTTTGTAAAAGTTGAGGCGGCACTGTCACACCCTCATTTTTTAATCAAGTTGATTGAAATTTTGGCCAAGCAATCTTCGACGAAGGCCGGACTTCGGTATTGTATTTCAGCTTGGTGGCTTCAAAACTAATTAATGAGTTTGGTCATTAAAAATCGGAAACTTGTAATTAAAATTATTCTTTTTATTAAACGATCCAAAAACATTTCATCGTATTCTTCGTAATTTTCTGATTCCAAAAACATATACATATGTTATATTTGGATTACAAACAAGCTCTGAAAATTAAAAATAAGAAAATTATGATTAAAATTAATTTTCCGAAATCGATTTAAAAACAAAATTTCATCTTATTCCTTGTCGGTCCCTGATTCCAAAAACATATAGATATGATATGTTTGGATTAAAAACAAACTCAGTAAGCTAAAAAGAATAGCATACAGAAAAGCGTGTTATCTTGCTCAGCGCGACCACTATCGCACTATTCTGCATGGCTTGTCGATTTCACTGCCTTTGCCACGCGCGGCGGACTGACGAAACTACGACTATGTGGTCTTGGTGAAAAAAGCAGTGCGTTCAGTTTAATTCTGTGAGTTCGACAGCTTGACTAAATGTTGTTATTTCGCCTTACGCGACTTGTTTCTCTTCTCGTTGCTACTTTTACTACTACTGCTACAACATATACTACTTTTTTTTAATTTTTTTTTTAACCTCAGTTGCATGCAGGTTTGCTACTACAATTATTTTTTGCCTTATTTTTTTTTCTTTTTTTTTCTTTCGTGTGTGGCTTGGAGCAAACCTTCTTCATAGGTCTTTTCTTTTCTCAGTCAAATGTGTACATTTTTAAATCAACAAACTTTATCAGTAAACTAATATGTTTAAGTAAACAAATAAAAATAATCATAACATAAATTTATTCCTAATGTTCAGCTCAGTTTCCAACATATACTACTAAGACAAGGACGACGACGTCGACTATCACGGTTTCTACTACTTCTGCGATTGCTGCTGCTGCTGCTGCTGCTGCTGCTGCTGCTGCCACTGTGTGTTGGCTGATTGGTTGGCTGGTTAGTTCATGGACTGCTTGCTTGCTTAGTTGACTGCTCGGTTGACTGATTTGCTCATGCGTCTGTTCAAAGTACAATGGACACAACGTCAGAAACTACACCAGCGACATAAACGTCATTTCATGTGACCTCATCGACTATGTGTTTGCCTCTTCGCTGTGCCTGCATCTCTGTATCTAAGGGATCAACCGGTACCCATAGTTGAACATAACACACTGTTAAGATAAAGATGACTGTTGAACTGGCGTTGTTATTGTTGTCGTTGTCGTTGTTGTTGTTGTTGTTGTTGTTGTTGTTGTTGTTGTTGATGTTGTTGTTGTTGTTTTGTTGTCTACACGAACAAGAACTAAAACAAATACTTACATACATCTCACAGAAAAACAATCACTCGAACTCAATTCGGCATAACAAAATAAAATTCGAACACTGCTGCTGCTACCACTAAATGATGTTGCTGTTGAAGCAGGAGCCATTCCAACGACTTTTACGCTACCAGTAGAATATCTTTGGTACTGCGACATGCAGAGAGAGCAAGAAAATAAAGAAGGGTAACACACAAAAAAGACCACTTGTTGCCTAACACCTTATAGAGAAACTCGCACTCTACTCAATGGAGCTAACTGAAAAATCGAACACAAACATAAAAGTCAAATTCCCAGATTAAAACACGAAAGGGCGCCGATGGGAAGATTTGTAACAGAAACTTGTCTTTTCTCGATGTGAACTAGAGACGGTTTGCCGGAATCCTCCTCTCTAACGACAGGGCGGGGAATCAGAGAGGTTCAATCAGCTAGCTAGGTGGCGCTCTGACCGAAGAGCAAAAAGGAGGCTGCAATCTGACTGAAAGGTTCCTGGTCCATTCTTGTGTAGCGTACCACTCAATTTGCCTGAGAGCTCAGAACAGGTCTTGGGGCCTGGATGGGACAGGGTAAGGGCCGAACTTATAATGTATGGAACGCTGGATTGGTACGGTGGGGGGGGGGGGGGGGAGAGAGAAAGAGAGAGAGTTAGTGAGAAAGAGAGTGAGAGAGCGAAAGTGAGAGAGAGTCTTGGGCCCCCATAGAACGTTGAGAGACAGGGAGGGCAGGAGTGAGAGTAATAGAGAGAGAGAGAGAGAGAGAGAGAGAGGGAGAGAGAGAGAGAATGCAAAGAGAGAGAGAGAGAGAGAGAGAGAATGCAAAAAGAGAGAGAGAGAGAATGCAAAGAGAGAGAGAGAGAGAGAGAGAGAGAGAGAGAGAGAGAGAGAGAGAGAGAGAGAGAGAGAGAGAGAGAGAATTGAATTGAATTGAATTGAAATTTATTTTACGAGGGTGACAGAATAAGCAATGTTTACATGCTTCTTTTCATGAAAAGAAAGAAAGAGAGAGAGAGAGAGTGAATGCAAAGAGAGAGAGAGAGACAGAGAGAGACAGAGAGAGAGAGAGAGAGAGAGAGAGAGAGAGAGAGAGAGAGAGAGAGAGAGAGAGAGAGAGAGAGAGAGACCTTCATTCATCGCTGTGCTTGACGGTGCAGCACATGATGTGCATCAAACCTCCATGCATCCTGACCAGCGTGCTGCCCCCTGTCCCTCTTCATCCCCTCACACATGCCATCCTTTTTGACCAGACACGCTCAAAACAACCTCACTGACACACACTGACACACACACCACACACACACACACACTCACACACACACACACACACACACACACATACACACACACACACACACACACACACACACACACACACAGGCAAAAAACAGAGAACGCACAATGAAGGGGAAAAACTCTTCAATTCAATTTCCTGCGATGCAAACAAATAAAGAAGCAAAGCCGGGGAGGTGAG